>NC_088715.1:37922866-38077866 GCF_963576615.1 Watersipora subatra
TATACTATCTATTAACTATACTTACTACATACACCTGCTACATGTACCTTCTACCTCCGGCTATCATCTACTATCTATTAACAATACTTACTACATACACCTGCTACATGCACCTTCTACCTCCGGCTATCATGTACTACCTATTAACTATACTTACTACATACACCTGCTACATGTACCTTCTACCACCGGCTATCATCTACTACCTATTAACTATACTTACTACATACACCTGCTACATGTACCTTCTACCTCCGGCTATCATCTACTATCTATTAACTATACTTACTACATACACTTGCTACATGTACCTTCTACCTCCGGCTATCATCTACTACCTATTAACTATACTTACTACATACACCTGCTACATGTACCTTCTACCACCGGCTATCATTTACTATCTATTAACTATACTTACTACATACACCTGCTACATGTACCTTCTACCTCTGGCTATCATCTACTATCTATTAACTATACTTACTACATACACCTGCTACATGTACCTTTTACCTCCGGCTATCATCTACTACCTATTAACTATACTTACTACATACACCTGCTACATGTACCTTTTACCTCCGGCTATCATATACTATCTATTAACTATACTTACTACATACACCTGCTACATGTACCTTCTACCTCCGGCTATCATCTACTATTTATTAACTATACTTACTACATACACCTGCTACATGTACCTTCTACCTCCGGCTATCATCTACTACCTATTAACTATACTTACTACATACACCTGCTACATGTACCTTCTACCTCCGGCTATCATCTACTATCTATTAACTATACTTACTACATACACCTGCTACATGTACCTTTTACTTACGGCTATTATCTACTACCTATTAACTATACTTACTACATACACCTGCTACATGTACCTTTTACCTCTGGCTATCATATACTATCTATTAACTATACTTACTACATACACCTGCTACATGTACCTTCTACCTCCGGCTATCATCTACTATCTATTAACAATACTTACTACATACCCCTGCTACATGCACCTTCTACCTCCGGCTATCATGTACTACCTATTAACTATACTTACTACATACACCTGCTACATGTACCTTCTACCACCGGCTATCATCTACTACCTATTAACTATACTTACTACATACACCTGCTACATGTACCTTCTACCTCCGGCTATCATCTACTATCTATTAACTATACTTACTACATACACTTGCTACATGTACCTTCTACCTCCGGCTATCATCTACTACCTATTAACTATACTTACTACATACACCTGCTACATGTACCTTCTACCACCGGCTATCATTTACTATCTATTAACTATACTTACTACATACACCTGCTACATGTACCTTCTACCTCTGGCTATCATCTACTATCTATTAACTATACTTACTACATACACCTGCTACATGTACCTTTTACCTCCGGCTATCATCTACTACCTATTAACTATACTTACTACATACACCTGCTACATGTACCTTTTACCTCCGGCTATCATATACTATCTATTAACTATACTTACTACATACACCTGCTACATGTACCTTCTACCTCCGGCTATCATCTACTATTTATTAACTATACTTACTACATACACCTGCTACATGTACCTTCTACCTCCGGCTATCATCTACTACCTATTAACTATACTTACTACATACACCTGCTACATGTACCTTCTACCTCCGGCTATCATCTACTATCTATTAACTATACTTACTACATACACCTGCTACATGTACCTTCTACCACCGGCTATCATCTACTACCTATTAACTATACTTACTACATGCACCTGCTACATGTACCTTCTACCTCCGGCTATCATGTACCTTTTACCTCCGGCTATCATATACTATCTATTAACTATACTTACTACATACACCTGCTACATGTACCTTCTACCTCCGGCTATCATCTACTACCTATTAACTATACTTACTACATACACCTGCTACATGTACCTTCTACCTCCGGCTATCATCTACTATCTATTAACTATACTTACTACATACACCTGCTACATGTACCTTCTACCTCCGGCTATCATCTACTACCTATTAACTATACTTACTACATACACCTGCTACATGTACTTTTTACCTCCGGCTATCATATACTATCTATTAACTATACTTACTACATACACCTGCTACATGTACCTTCTACCTCCGGCTATTATCTACTACCTATTAACTATACTTACTACATACACCTGCTACATGTACCTTTTACCTCCGGCTATCATATACTATCTATTAACTATACTTACTACATACACCTGCTACATGTACCTTCTACCTCCGGCTATCATCTACTACCTATCAACTATACTGACTACATACACCTGCTACATGTACCTTCTACCTCTGGCTATCATCTACTACCTATTAACTATACTTACTACATACACCTGCTACATGTACCTTCTACCTCCGGCTATCATCTACTATCTATTAACTATACTTACTACATACACCTGCTACATGTACCTTCTACCTCCGGCTATCATCTACTATCTATTAACAATACTTACTACATACACCTGCTACATGCACCTTCTACCTCCGGCTATCATGTACTACCTATTAACTATACTTACTACATACACCTGCTACATGTACCTTCTACCACCGGCTATCATCTACTATCTATTAACTATACTTACTACATACACCTGCTACATGTACCTTCTACCTCCGGCTATCATCTACTATCTATTAACTATACTTACTACATACACTTGCTACATGTACCTTCTACCTCCGGCTATCATCTACTACCTATTACGGTAACTATACTTACTACATACACCTGCTACATGTACCTTCTACCACCGGCTATCATTTACTATCTATTAACTATACTTACTACATACACCTGCTACATGTACCTTCTACCTCTGGCTATCATCTACTATCTATTAACTATACTTACTACATACACCTGCTACATGTACCTTTTACCTCCGGCTATCATCTACTACCTATTAACTATACTTACTACATACACCTGCTACATGTACCTTCTACCTCCGGCTATCATCTACTACCTATTAACTACTTCTATTACTTGTAAGTACCCACTATCAACTTCTACTAGCTAAGCATATTACATCCTACCTTTTACCTTCACTTACTATCCACTGTCTATGGCTACTACCTACTGTCTATTAACTTCTCATATTACCTTCTTATCCGCTACCAACACCTACTATACTTACACATGCAATGTGCATCTACTATCAACACCTATTACATACATCCACTTTCTATATCTACTAACTGCTACCTACACCTATTACGTACATCCTTTTTTTATATCTAATAACTGCTACCAACACCTATTACATACATCCACTTCCTATATCTAATAACTGCTACCTACACCTATTACGTACATCCTTTTTCTATATCTAATAACTGCTACCTACACCTATTACCTACATTTACTTTCTATATCTAATAACAGCTACCTACACCTATTACGTACATCCACTTTCTATATCTAAAAGCGGCTACCTACACTCATTACGTACATCAACTTTTTGTATCTAATAACAGCTACCTACACATATTACATACATCCACTTTCTATATCTAATAACTGCTACCTACACCTATTACGTACATCCACTTTCTATATCTAATAACTGCTACCTACACCTATTACGTACATCCACTTTCTATATCTAATAGCTGCTACCTACACCTATTATGTACATCCACTTTCTATATCTAATAACTACTACCTACACCTATCATGTACATCCACTTTCTATATCTAATAACTGCTACCTACACCTATTACGTACATCCACTTTCTATATCTAATAACTGCTACCTACACCTATTACGTACATCCACTTTCTATATCTAATAACTGCTACCTACACCTATTACGTACATCCACTTTCTATATCTAATAACTGCTACCTACACCTATTACGTACATCCACTTTCTATATCTAATAACTGCTACCTACACCTATTACGTACATCCACTTTCTATATCTAATAGCTGCTACCTACACCTATTATGTACATCCACTTTCTATATCTAATAACTACTACCTACACCTATCATGTACATCCACTTTCTATATCTAATAACTGCTACCTACACCTATTACGTACATCCACTTTCTATATCTAATAACTGCTACCTACACCTATTACGTACATCCACTTTCTATATCTAATAACTGCTACCTACACCTATTACGTACATCCACTTTCTATATCTAATAGCTGCTACCTACACCTATTACGTACATACACTTTCTATATCTAATAACTGCTACCTACACCTATTACGTACATACACTTTCTATATCTAATAACTGCTACCTACACCTATCATGTACATACACTTTCTATATCTAATAACAGCTACCTACAGTGATTAACAACACCTCATACTTTCATTCAACTTACAGTTAACAAAAGGATGTGGACACTTGGAGGTTTTGCCGAATGGCCAACTGGAGCAGCTTTTTGTGGCAGTTGGATTTCTGTGATCGGATGAGATGAAATTACGCGCTTAGTAATTCTGTTTGCCACATTAGACGTTTTTGTCTGACTGGCTGGCATTGGGTTCTCTGTAGTTTTTGAAATAACTGTAGGTCCAAGAGGTTTGAAGACTGTCACCATTTCAGTTGCAGTTTTCCTGCTTGAAGTGGAAGAAGTAGAAGTTAGAGTTGGCGGATTGTTTGCCTGCGCGAGCGTAGACACAACTACAAATGAAAAGATCAAAATTTTTCTCACCAGTCTTTACATTTCACTGACAAAACAAATTTGTGATTTTTTTTCTATTCACCACTAAAAAATTAAATTTTCCGATTAAATTGTTTGCACCCTTTGAGCTAAATGCCATTTTACTCTAATTGTTATGATTCTACTAATTTTTCAGGGTATTAAGAAAGTGTACTCTGTTGCTATGACTAGCCCTATGTTTTCAAACTTTTTATAGACTGGTTGACATTTTGTTTGGAAAATATAAACAGCGCTTAAGCAGTCAAGTGCACCTTATAGGACACTGCAACCAAAAGTTGAATTTGTATCTTTTCAATAATCATTAATTTGTTTTTACAATAACAAACAAAATACTGTGGTAAGTTATTTGAACCTTATTTTGAAACTTCTTAAGGTATTAGAAACTCAGATAAAATTTTATTTCTCTATTACTATACTTCAACAATTAGAATAAGCAAATTTAAAATAGAAAGACACAATGAGGTGGAAAAATGGAAAAGGTTTAGCAGGGGGCAGGCAGCCTGCAAAGGGCAGCAGAAGAAGTACAGGTGATGGTAGTAGAAGTACAGATGGCGGCAGAAGAAGTACAGGTGATGTTAGTAGGAGTACAGATGGTGGCAGAAGAAGTACAGGTGATGGTAGTAGGAGTACAGATGGGGGCAGAAGAAGTACAGGTGATGGTTGTAGGAGTACAGATGGCGGCAGAAGAAGTACAGGTGATGGTTGTAGGAGTACAGATGGCGGCAGAAAAAGTACAGGTGATGGTTGTAGGAGTACAGGGAACGGGTACTGATGACAATGGCAAGGAAACAGAGATAAGTAAAAGGAAAGCGGGAGGTTTGAAGTGTAACTTAAGAGATACGAGTATGAAACTTTTTGAGGCGTTTAAATTGACTAGAAATATGAAAGAGTAGTAGATAGGTTTGAGGTGTACATTGCAAGAAGGTAGAACAAGACTGTGAAGCAGCACAAGTTCTCAAACATGAAACAGCAGCCAGGAGAGCAACTCTGTGTTTTCTTTCAGAGAGTAGCTTCATTGATAACTGGCAGCGGGCAAAAGAAAATAAAAGAGGATTTGATTGTACACATCATCAACACGAATTCCAGAACGAGAATTTGGTGAGTGTGATGATACAACCAATCTAACAATAATTTATAAACATGTATGCACTATGAAACAGTAAAATGAATGATAAATACTGCAAAAATAGAGGGGTGAGTAATTGAGCATGGTTGAGGGAGCAACCCAGAAAGAAAGCCACGCCTGTCAAAACTTTGGCACTTTATGGCACTTCTACAAGCATTGCTTTTGAATACTGTGCTATTCTTGTTGAAGGAAAGAACATCTTAGCTAGGACTGCTTCAGTAGAAAGAAAAGAGGAGAGGAAAACAACAATTCATGTTATGGCTGAATGGAAAAAAGGACACCTGACAAAAAATTCTAACATCCTAACACTTGACACCACCTAAAAGTGCCAAATGTCATGAGAGGAAAAGAAACTGGATGTAGTAGCCATAGATAACAGAAAAATAGAGAATACTGATTATCAGTGTGTAGTAAGAGGTGATGAATATTGTGAAAAAAAAGGAAGGAAATGACTGATTATATGGTGTGTGTTATGTCAGAAAGTAGCAATGACTCCTGAGGACTGGATTGAGCAATATCAACAGGAGTAGTAGCTTCCATGTGTTGTTCAAGGGGAATGGCTAAATGACCCTCTTTAGAGTTGACTTAGTGGTGGATATTACCACCCTGAATGTCACCACAATGAGACAACTCGGTTTAAAACCCAATACACAGGACCAACAATGCCTGACAGATGCAGCAGAGGGGCCGATAGAGCAAACAAGAGCAGCGAGGGTGAGAATGAAGGTAAACAGAGAAGTTAAGGCAAAGTACCGAGTAATTGTGAGACTCGGTAGAACTTGCTGGGTTTTGTGAGAACATTGCTGGCATTATATAACCCTACTACTGTAGTTTATACTACTGTTACTAGTCTGTAACACTGGTACAGTAGGTTACACTATGCTTACTAGTCTGTAACACTGGTACAGTAGGTTACACTATGGTTACTAGTTTGTAACACTGGTACAGTAGGTTACACTATGATTACTAGTCTGTAACACTGGTACAGTAGGTTACACTATGGTTACTAGTCTGTAACACTGGTACAGTAGGTTACACTATGGTTACTAGTCTGTAACACTGGTAGAGTAGGTTACACTATGGTTACTAGTCTATAACACTGGTACAGTAGGTTACACTATGGTTACTAGTCTATAACACTGGTACAGTAGGTTATACTATGGTTACTAGTCTGTAACACTGGTACAGTAGGTTACACTATGGTTACTAGTCTGTAACACTGGTACAGTAAGTTACACTATGGTTACTAGTCTGTAACACTGGTACAGTAGGTTACACTATGGTTACTAGTCTGTAACACTGCTACAGTAGGTTACACTATGGTTACTAGTCTGTAACACTGCTACAGTAGGTTATTCTATGGTTACTAGTCTGTAACACTGGTACAGTAGGTTATACTATGGTTACTAGTCTGTAACACTGGTACAGTAGGTTACACTATGATTACTAGTCTGTAACACTGGTACAGTAGGTTATACTATGGTTACTAGTCTGTAACACTGGTACAGTAGGTTACACTATGATTACTAGTCTGTAACACTGGTACAGTAGGTTATACTATGGTTACTAGTCTGTAACATTGCTACAGTAGGTTACTCTATGGTTACTAGTCTGTAACACTGGAACAGTAGGTTATACTATGATTACTAGTCTGTAACACTGGTACAGTAGGTTACACTATGGTTACTAGTCTGTAACACTGCTACAGTAGGTTATTCTATGGTTACTAGTCTGTAACACTGGTACAGTAGGTTATACTATGGTTACTAGTCTGTAACACTGGTACAGTAGGTTACACTATGATTACTAGTCTGTAACACTAGTACAGTAGGTTACACTATGATTACTAGTCTGTAAAACTGGTACAGTAGGTTATACTATGGTTACTAGTCTGCAACATTGCTACAGTAGGTTACACTATGGTTACTAGTCTGTAACACTGGTACAGTAGGTTACACTATGGTTACTAGTCTGTAACACTGGTACTGCAGTTTATTCTATCACTGCCTTTCTGTAACACTAGTACTCAAGTGTAACAAAATGTCTTTTGAGCTCCTATTAAATTACATTCGCTTCATCTGTGCAGCGGCGCACATATATTTTGTTAGTTATTTTGTTAATAAGCAAATAAATATTTAATTTTTATAACTTAAAATTTCAAGTTGAAAAAGAAATTTATACTTAAGGATTTAAAGTTTGTGGGAAAATTCCATACAATTTGAGCACTCCTCTGTCGTGGATAACTTGCAGGTACTGGTGTCACAGCATGAGCACTCTGGTTTGTGCAAGTAATGGAAGAAGTTGATGTGACCGCAATCGCATTCCTCATCTTCAATAGATCAATAGCCAATAGATTTGATCTGCGCTTAAGACAAGTACATTCATTTCCTATAGCTTGCTAGTTCTTTAGAGAAACACAAAAATCTGGTGATTATCTGTGCTTATATCTGCGCTCATCTAGTGCTTATATGAGTCAAGGTCAGATACTGCAGTTTAGCTTCATGCTTACAAACTTCTAGCTTAAAATTCTATAAAATGAGAGAACTCACCATGAGCTACGCTTGTCTATAGTTATCTAATATATATGTCATTGAGTAAACAACTCCACATTGCATAAATGATACTCCTTTAATTAAGAGACTGTCAAGCTGTTAAATTATGTTAAATTTACCTATCTACAGTAGAAACCATGAAATAAACTAACAAGTGGACTATTTTTTTATGTGTCAAATCAGATACTCAAACCCAGATAGGCCTGTGTAAAGCAATACAATAAAATAGCTACGGGCTATTGCTTTAGCATACACATTTCCTAGCATGCCTTCTAAAAGCTAAAAAATGTTTGACTTGACTCGCAAAGAGCTTTACAACATACTCATTTCAAAGCTTCTCTAAACATTTCAGTTTCTTAAAAGAAAGTCAAGAAGCTAATGCAATGCCAAAAGAAAATTTAAATGGTATAACAACGTTTTTATCAACATATTGTATGTTAACATAAATTAAGACCATGAAATATTTTCTTACCTACAGCATTGCAATATATTAAACTACATTTGACCTGCTGAATATGTTGCCTCCTGTTTTCTAAGCTTAAGTGAAAGAAATAACAAAAGCAAAAATATAAAAGATGCTATTGAAACAGCAGCATGGCACTATTACTGGGATCAGTTTCAAAACTTTCAGAATAATTAATCTCTCTTTTACCTTTTGCTCTCTCAAACACTCTCTCATACACTCTCTTATATACTCTCTCATACACTCTCTCATACACTCTCTCATACACTCTCTCATACTCTCTCTCATACACTCTCTCATACACTCTCTCATATACTCTCTCATACACTCTCTCATACTCTCTCTCATACACTCTCTCATACACTCTCTCATATACTCTCTCATACTCTCTCATACACTCTCTTATATACTCTCTCATACACTCTCTCATATACTCTCTCATACACTCTCTCATACTCTCTCTCATACACTCTCTCATACACTCTCTCATACACTCTCTCATACACTCTCTTATATACTCTCTCATACACTCTCTCATACACTCTCTCATGCACTCTCTCATACACTCTCTCATACACTCTCTCATACACTCTCTCATACACTCTCTCATATACTCTCTCATACACTCTCTCATACACTTTCTCATACACTCTCTCATATACTCTCTCATACACTCTCTCATACACTCTCTCATATACTCTCTCATACACTCTCTCATACACTCTCTCATACATTCTCTCATACACTATTTCATACACTCTCTCATATACTCTCTCGTACATTCTCTCATACACTCTTTCATACACTCTCTCATACATTCTCTCATACACTCTTTCATACACTCTCTCATATACTCTCTCATATACTCTCTCATACACTCTCTCATACATTCTCTCATACACTCTTTCATACACTCTCTCATATACTCTCTCATATACTCTCTCATACACTCTCTCATACACTCTCTCATGCACTCTCTCATATACTCTCTCATGCACTCTCTCATACACTCTCTCATACATTCTCTCATACACTATTTCATACACTCTCTCATATACTCTCTCATATACTCTTTCATACACTCTCTCATATACTCTCTCATACACTCTCTCATACACTCTCTCATACACTCTCTCATACACTCTCTCATACACTTTCTCATACACTCTCTCATGCACTCTCTCATCTACTCTCTCATACACTCTTTCATACACTCTCTCATACACTCTCTCATACACTCTCTCATGCACTCTCTCATATACTCTCTCATGCACTCTCTCATACACTCTCTCATACATTCTCTCATACACTATTTCATACACTCTCTCATATACTCTCTCATATACTCTTTCATACACTCTCTCATATACTCTCTCATACACTCTCTCATACACTCTCTCATACACTCTCTCATACACTCTCTCATACACTTTCTCATACACTCTCTCATGCACTCTCTCATCTACTCTCTCATACACTCTTTCATACACTCTCTCATACACTCTCTCATACACTCCCTCATATACTCTCCCTTTCTCCCTCACTCCCTCTCTCTCTCTCACCCTCTCTCTCCCGCGCTCTCCCTCGCTCTCCCTCTCTCTCCCTCTCTCTCCCTCTCTCTCCCTCTCTCTCCCTCTCTCTCCCTCTCTCTCCCTCTCTCTCCCTCTCTCTCCCTCTCTCTCCTTCTCTCTCCCTCTCTCTCCCTCTCTCTCTCTCCCTCTCTCTCCCTCTCTCTCCCTCTCTCTCCCTCTCTCTCCCTCTCTCTCCCTCTCCTCTCTCTCCCTCTCTCTCCCTCTCTCTCCCTCCCTCTCTCTCCCTCTCTCTCCTTCTCTCTCTTTCTCTCTCCTTTTCTCTCTCCCTCTCTCTCCCTCTCTCTCCCTCTCTCTCCCTCTCTCTCTCTTTTTTCCTCTCTCTCTCTCCCTCTCTATCCCTCTCTCTCCCTCTCTCTCCCTCTCTCTCCTTCTCTCTCCTTCTCTCTCCCGCTCTCTTTATATCTCTTTATTTACATCTCTCTATTTATATCTCTCTCTTATAAAAACGAACAGTAAGTCGCAGCCATCACAAAAGCGTCATAGATTACCAAATAACTGTAATGTGATTTTTGTTGCAGTCAACCTTTAACTGACTTTGTTTCTTTAAATTTGAAGATTGAAAAAAACTGTTATATTACCATAATGTTTGAAAAAACATATTCCAAATGTGTATCATTTTAAAAAAGATACATACCTCCTTCAACAGCATAGTTACCACAGGTCTGAAACCTTTTAGGAACTTGAGGTTTATTATCCATACAAGTTTTCTGATCATCCTCAGAAACATTTTTGTGTAAGTAATCAACATCACACACAGTCCACACCAAATTGGCATTCGGTCTTTTAACTTAATTAATAAATAAAGTAACAATTAAACTGTAATATTCATGAACAAGAAAAGGCATTTTGGTTCATTTTTTGCTCGTACACAAGTATTAGTTTGTGAAAAGATAAAGAAATAATATAAAATGACAGAAAGGTATATAACTTGAGCTATATTATATCAATATCAGTTTTAATAGCAATATATCAATATGTTAATATTAACATCCAGAAGCTTGTACGCGTGTAACTTGAGGTAGAGAGAAGAGCATGGAAAAAAATTTGACCAAAGATCTAGTTAAAAAATTTTTGAGATTAAATGCTTGTAGAAGCTTAAAAATTAAAACTTAACTCACAATCTGGAAATATGAATTGTAATAATGTAATATGTAATATGTAATATGAATTGTAATGCAATAAAATGTATGTTTATGTCAGAACATTCAGTATATTGAAAAGGGTGTTCAGCTTTTTTTAAGTTCATGCTAAACGTCTCAAACAATAGAAAATATTGGAACTAGCTGTAAATTTGAGGAAGTAGGCATTTGCAGTACTGCTTGATTAGCTACACTCTAATCTAACGCAAACATACCTTTTCTGGATGTCATGAAGCACATCTTTCCAAGTGGACATCTACATTTCCATGTCGACGGGTAACTCAGTCCTATGATGCGTCCGATTGCAAATGTAAGAGTGTTTGCAGTTCTCCATTTGTCATCCTGGCCATAGTCCTTCACAATGCCACCGTTATCTGCCATGCACACACTTTCAGCTGTTTCTACCGTGATCTCGTCACGCATATCCACGGATGTTAGAAGTATCGCCGCGTCGTAATAAATTTGTTTAGGATTCCTCACAAAATTTTTTGCATAAACTCTGAATGATTGCAAAATTTTCCAAGAGTCATATTGGTTTTCTATTTTTTCATAATAAAATGGCAAGGGTTTGGTACTATCCATAACTTCTAACTCTTTCAAAGCAACAAAGTAATTTACTCCCACAAAATTCAAATTTGTCAGAAACAATATCTCCCTTATGTAGTCCAATGCATTTATGTTAGATTGTTGTAGGTAATCAAACAACTGCGGGCCAACCATAACGTAAAGCTCGATGTACCACATTTGCTCTGGAAATTGCCTTTTGAGGCGTGATCTTTTCTCACTTCCTTTCTCCAAGTTTTGTGTAATTTCAGTTTTTTTATCACGCACAATCAAACCTGCTTCTCTAGCAGCTCCGCAATTTGTACTGTTTCTTAGTCTAAAATGAAGACGTGCAGAAAGCAGAGTTGACGACACAGAAAAGGTACGATCATGACTACAAATACGAATGAAGAATTTATCGCAGAACTTTAGTAAGACATCAGAGTTGTTATCTCCTGCTACTTTGCCTGCATAGATGCAACACAATGCTCTTTCAGTGTCTGCTTTGGCTAAACTTTCTTTTTTTGATGCATATCTAGCAATGACATTTTTCCTTTCCATCGGGTTTATTTCCAGCTTCCAAGTCATTGAGCCAAAGTTGTCTCCTTTTAAATGCATTTGAACATCTCTACGATCTTTGTTCAATAATGTCATTAGATCTTTCAAGTCGGCTGGCTTTTCAAGTTTGGACTCTAATTCAGAAAATGATGAAATGGAAATATTCACAAGAGCTTCTTCAGACTTACTTATATTACTAGCAGACTTACTTATGCTACTAACATCTTCAGCATATGTTACGGCTATAAGTATCACGAGTCTCAGATGATTCATTCTACTAAAGTTAAAGAAGTCGTGTGAACCTGTTTGCATACTAGACACAGACTGCTCGCATCAGCACTTACATTGTTCTAAAATATTTCACATTTAAAGTATTTTAGGAATGTTCATATTATTAATAGCGCTTGCTAGATGTACATGTATATGTGGCTCTATATACATATAAGTCTACAGTGCTATATATAGCTTTATATAGAGCTGTGCATATATATACGTATATATACACATATATATCTTATATCTATATATATATATATTTCTCACAGTCCATCCATGTGTCCGTGTGTCGTTGGAAATCCGGCTATAGATCTTAAAATCTTGGAATAAATACTTCGTATCGAAGAGGATTCGATCTCGGACCAAGCAGTTCACCAGTCTTCGCCTAGCCCATTAGACTACGGAAGTCGAATTTCTAGCCTGCCAATATAAGTCATTATATCAGAGCAATACCTAACTGCTTTACGTATGACGCAGGTCATAGCATAACGTCACGAGATGCTGTTTGCTCACATTATTAAACTGGCTAATAGCAAAACTCTCAATACTTCTCATTGTTTATAAGACAAAAACTTTTATTGAAAGTAACTTAGTTACTAAGTTACTAGGAAACTTGTATTGAAAGTAAGAATGGCAAATGTTGTTATATGTTAAATACAAATCAATCTTCTGTCCAAATACTCTTCTATTGCACGGGCAACGCCGGGTGGCACAGTTAGTGTATATATATATATAGATATATATATATATTATCATAATGTATACATATATATATATATATAATTTCAAAAAAAAATTGTTGCCTCACCCCGGTTAACCTGTATGGGTGGTAGTTTCTGCTCTAACTCAAATCTCCTACCAGAAACCTGGGAGTTTGAGCACTCGCCTCAAGATCTTAGCTGTTCCCAGTAGTTCACTTTTCTGCAACTCACCTGAGTTGATTGCTGTTGGTATTTGGGCAAGCCGCATTTTATGCGCCGGTGTTATTGCGCTCAGTGCCCCAATGACTACTGGGATTACAGTTGTTCTTACATCCCAGCATTTTTTAATCTCTTCTCCAAGAGGGAGATATTTCTCTATCTTTTCTTTTTCTTTGCTGTCTATATTGTAGTCATTGGGTACTGCTATATCTATTATAGTAGCTCTCTTGTTCTCCTTGTCTATCACCACTATATCTGGTTGGTTTGCTAGGATATGCTTGTCAGTCCGGATGTAGAAGTCCCAGAGGATCTTAGCGCGATCATTTTCATTGACCTTACCAGGAGTTTCCCACCAGTCTCATGGTTTATTAAGGCCAAACTCGTCACATAGACTTCTATACACAACACCTGCGACATGATTATGCCGCTCAGTGTATGCATTTCCTGCTAGCTGCTTGCATCCACTGATGATGTGTTGGATGGTCTCAGGTGCATCTTTGCACAGTCTGCCTCTAGGATCGTCTCTAGTGTGATAGATTTTTGTTTAGAGTTGCCTTGTTGGGAGCACTTGCTCCTGGGCTGCCATGATTAGCGACTCTGTTTTGGCCGCTAGGTTTCCTTTTTTCAGCCACATATATGTCTGGTGAAGATCGACAACCCAAGATATTTGTCGGTGGTAAGCACCATGAAGAGGTTTCGTGTGCCAGTCAATTTCCTCATCATCAGGGTGAAGGTCCATTGTAAAAGCAGCCGATTGAAATTCAGCTAGCAACTTATCTGAAGTGGCCATGGAGGCTGCATAGGCTTTGATGCTTTGCTTTTCCTCCTTCACTGCTTGCTGTACACCTTTGAGTCCCCTACCGCGATCTTTCCTATCGAGATACAATTTAGTAGTATCAGATTTTTGGTGGAGTGCTCCATGCATGGTCAGCAGTTTACGATTTGCTATATCTGTCTCCTTGATGGCTTCCTCAGTCCACTTTATTATGCCTGCTGGATATCTTATTACTGGCAGTGCGTAGATATTTATTGCCATGACTTGGTTCTTGGCATTGATCGGGTTCTGTAGCATCTGCCGAAGGCGTTTCTTGTATTCGGTAATGGTTTTGTGACGTATCTCGGCTTCGTGGTTGATGTTGCTTTGCATAATCCCCATGTACTTGTACCCTTCTTTTATATCTTTGATGGTACCATTTGGCATTCTTAGGCCATCTGTGAGCATAGAATGGTTTTTCTTAAGAATTAACCTTCCACATTTCTCAATACCGAAGGTCATTCCGATGTCCTTGCTGTATACCTGAGTGAGGTGTATTAGCGAATCAATGTCCCTTTCTTTGTTAGCATACAGCTTGATGTCATCCATGTAGAAGAGGTGGCTTATCTTGGTGCCACTCTTAAACTGGTACCCATAGTGAGTCTTCTCCAGCATATTGCTTAGAGGGTTTAGGCATATGCAGAAGAGCAGTGGTGATAAGGAGTCACCTTGATAGATGCCTGCTTAATGTTTACACTCGCCAGCTTTTTGCCATTAGCCTCTATTTGGTCATTGACATCTTGATGAATGCCACAAGAGCAGAGTGAACATTGTACATACTGAGACACTCAAGTATCCAACTATGGGGAATTGAGTCATATGCCTTTTTGTAGTCGATCCAAGCCATGGCAAAATTGGTATGCCTTCTCCTGCTGTCTTGACAGACCGTCCGATCCACCAGTAACTGATGTTTGGCTCCTCGGGTGTTGCACCCAATTCCTTTCTGAGCACTGGTCATATAGTGACTCATGTGCTCTTCAAGTTTGTCTGAAACTATTCCTGAGAGCAGTTTCCAGGTGGTGGGCAAGCACGTTATTGGTCGATAGTTCTTGGGAATCGGCCCCTGCTTTGGATCTTTTATCAGAAGTACAGTTCGTCCTTTGGTCAGCCATTCCTGATGGTCGCCTTCTTCTATTAGGCATTCCATCTGCTTAGCCATTCTAGTGTTAAGTGATGTCAATTTCTTCAACCAGAAGGCTTGAATCATGTCATGGCCAGGTGCTGCCCAGTTCTTCATACGCTGCACTCTGCACTTGATGTCCACTTCGCTGATGGTGAGTCCTTGCTGAGCCACAGTGTGTTGGTGACTCTCTTTAAGCCTCTTCAGCCAATTTGCAGTGGTGTTATGAGTAGTCTCTTTTTCCCAGATGTCTTTCCAGAACTTTGAGGTGCTGGATTGGGGAGGATCTGACATTGGCCTCCGCAGTTCACCATTGAACTGAGAATACACTTTAGATGGATTATTGATGAACAGTTTGTTCATTCTCTTGTTATCCCGCTCTTTGGTATACCGCTTCAGTCGTGCCAAGAGTGCTACTAGCTGCTGTTTGACAGATTCTAGAGCTTCTATTGTGGCCTCCCTTTTTGGACGCTCCAACCTGTGGTTAGATCTTTCACTGAGCCTACTAACTTTCTTGCGCAAGTCCTTGATCTTATTTTGTAGCTTCAGCTGCCAAGATGGAATAGCTTGAAGCCTTGTTGACAGTGGCTTAATGCCCATCTCCTCCAAGACGACGGTGGCCGTACTGTAGATTAAGGCATTAGCCTCACTGATCGATTTAGTTGAGATTGACTCCAGTGCCAAGTTAATGTCTTCTAACAGCTTCTTGATTATAGTCTTTCTAACTCTCCGTAGTGGTACCCTGCTTCCATAATCATTAGCAGCTGGCATCTTGTTGATGATATTTTCCGCAAGCTCCTTCACCCTTGGGTCAAGGTCAAAGTGCATATCTTCTTCAACTTGTGAGTCAACACAAGATTGTGTATGTGTAACGGTGTGCGTTGGTCTAGCTTCCTTGGGTGAACTGTTCTCTAATTTCAGCTACCTCAAGTTCTGATGAATCTAAATGATAGCTGTAATGTACTGGGTGTTATTATGTACAACAAACAGCAATAATGAAAAGAAAAGATTATATGTTTTTATCTCTCCCCTGCAATAGCAGAAATGCAATATTAGAAGAAAAATGGAAAGCTGCTGTGTAATATACACAGGCTGAGGGCTGTATATCAGTGGTCATAGCAACCAATATCAAGAATTTGTGATATTTATCTAGATCTCTGTATTTATATCTAAAAAATTATGTTGGTTTTAATAATCTAAACAGATTTTAGCTGGTATTTAGATTATGGTATCTGATATGAGGTGCCGCTTGATTATGTTACTTCTCTGAGCTACAAGTTGCTTAGCGGTTAGTGACAATTCAGGGCACATGTTTATCCACAGTTGACGCATCCTTCCCATATAGCCCCACTTTTGAGGTTCACTCATAAACTAGCACTGCATGAGCTCCGTGTTATTATTCCAAGTCCATTTCATCCGATTTGAACCAGTAGCCCATTTTTCGCTGCCTTGTCCTGGTTCAGCTACAGGCAGTGCGGACCTTGTTTGACCGGGCGACGTCCAAGCCGGCATGGCTTTGATTATTGCACTCATCATAGAGGTTGTAGACATTATACAAGCACGGGTTTTGTCTAAGGACCACCAGAAAGGTGCAGTTGTTGGGGTTTGAACCTAGGACCTAATGATCACTGTCCCGATACCTTACCAACTGCGCTATCTGTCCTACACATATATATATATATATATATATATATATATATATATATATAAAATTGTTTCATCACCCCGAATACACCGTATGGGTGGTAAATTCTCCTCTAACTCGGGACTCCTACCAGAGACCTGGGAGCTTGAGCACTCGCCTCAAGATCTTAGCTGTTCCCAATAGCGCACTTTCTGCAACTCACCTGAGTTAATTGCTGTTGGTATTTGGGCAAGCCACATTTTATGCGCCGGTGTTATTGCGCCCAGTGCCCCAATGACTACTGGGATTACAGTTGTTCTTACATTCCAGCATTTTTCAATCTCTCCTCCAAGAGGGAGATATTTCTCTACCTTTTCTTTTTCTTTGCTGGCTATATTGTAGTCATTGGGTACTGATATATCTATTATAGAAGCCCTCTTGTTCGCCTTGTCTACCACCATTATATCTGGTTAGTTTGCTAGGACATGCTTGTTAGTTCAGATGTAGAAGTCCCAGAGGTACTTAGCACGGTCATTTGCATTGACCTTACCAGGAGCTTCCCACCAGTGTTGTGGTTTATTAAGGCCATACTCATCACATAGACTTCTATACACAACACCTGCGACATGATTATGCCGCTCAGTGCATGCGTTTCCTGCTAGCTGCTATATATATATATATATATATATATCAGTCCGAGTCCATTTCATCCGTCTTGAACCAGTAGTCCATTTTCCACTGCCTTGTCCTGGTTCAGCTACAGGCAGCGCGAACCTTGTTTGACCGGGCGACGACCGAGTCGGCATGGCTTTGGTTATTGCACTCATCATAGAGGTTGTAGAAATTATACAAGCAAGGGTCTTCTCTAAGGACTGCCAAAAGGGTGCAGTTGTTGGGGTTTGAACCTAAGACCTAATGATCACTGTCCCGACACCTTACCAACTGCGCTATCTGCACCTGAGACCATCCAACACATCATCAGTGGATGCAAGCAGCTAGCAGGAAACGCATACACTGAGCAGCATAATCATGTTGCAGGTGTTGTGTATAGAAGTCTATGGTACGAGTATGGCCATAATAAACCACAACACTGGTGGAAAGCTCCTGGTAAGGTCAATGAAAATGACCGCGCTAAGATCCTCTGGGACTTCTACATCCGGACTGACAAGTGTGTCCTGGCAAACCAACCAGATATAGTAGTGGTGGACAAGGAGAACAAGAGAGCTACTATAATAGATATAGCAGTACCCAATGACTACAATATAACCAGCAAAGAAAAAGAAAAGGTAGAGAAATATCTCCCTCTTGGAGAAGAGATTGAAAAATGCTGGGATATAAGAACAACTGTAATCCCAGTAGTCATTGGGGCACTGGGCGCAATAACACAGGTGCAGAAAATGTGGCTTGCCCAGATACCAACAGCAATCAACTCAGGTAAGTTGCAGAAAAGTGCGCTATTGGGAACAGCTAAGATCTGGAGGCGAATGCTCAAACTCCCAGTTCTCTGGTAGGAGACCCGAGTTTGAGCAGAAACTACCACCCATACGGGTTAACCGGGTGAGGAAACAATTTTATATATATATATATATATGTATACATAATAATAACAATATATGTATACATATAATATATATATATAAATATCTATATATATATATATATATAAAAATTGTTTCCTCACCCCGGATACCCCGTATGGGTGGTAAATTCTGCTCTAACTCGGGTCTCCTACCAGAGACCTGGGAGTTTGAGCACTCGCCTCAAGATCTTAGCTGTTCCCAATAGCGCACTTTTCTGCTACTCACCTGAGTTGATTGTAGTTGGTATTTGGGCAAGCCACATTTTATGCGCCGGTGTTATTGCGCCCAGTGCCCCAATGACTACTGGTGTTACAGTTGTTCTTACATTCAAGCATTTTTCAATCTCTTTTCCAAGAGGGAGATATTTCTCTACCTTTTCCTTTTCTTTGCTGTCTATATTGTAGTTATTGGGTACTGCTATATCTATTATAGTAGCTCTCTTGTTTTCCTTGTCTACCACCACTATATCTGGTTGGTTTACTAGGACATGCTTGTCAGTTCGGATTTAGAAGTCCCAGAGGATCTTAGCGCGGTAATTTTCATTGACCTTACTAGGAGCTTCCCACAGGTGTTGTGGTTTATTAAGGCCATACTCATCACATAGACTTCTATACACAACACCTGCGACATGGTTATGCCGCTCAGTGTATGCATTTCCTGCTAGCTGCTTGCATCCACTGATGATGTGTTGGATGGTCTCAGGCGCATCTTTTCACAGTCTGCATCTAGGATCGTCTCTAGTGTGATATATATATATATATATATATATATATATATATATATATATATATATATATATATATATATCACACTAGAGACGATCCTAGATGCAGACTTAGCCATTACTTGCTAATTATTTTACATTTAAACACATTTACAGTTTCATTTTTTTTCCTAATTTACATGTATTTCAACAAAACACTTCTTTTATGATATTGAATTTAAAAGTTGTAGTTGTTTGAAAAAGCTTGAAAACCTTTACAGTTGTTTTCTTTTCCTCCTAATTCATTTAAACTGCTTAAAAATATTTTTTCATGATATGAAGTTTAAAAGTTAGAATGGTAATTAAATGTTATATAAAATAAATTTTCTTTCCAAAGACTTTTTTATAACTCGGGTAGTACAGCTCATAGTTGATGGCAGTCGAGTAGCTTCCCATCACACTAATGTAATACAACCCTAGTATGACTATCTATCTTATCTATGAGTAACTGATTGCATTAACTCACTTACTTAACACTATTTATTCAGTGCCTTTGCAAGTCATGTAGGTATCAGGGATTATGTGTATGTCACAATTTCCATTTCCATAATTCATTTCCATATTATTTCTATTTTCATAAAATTTCAATAATTTATTTCCATATTAATTCAACTTCCATAACATTTCCATAATTCATTTCCATATTATTTCCATTTCCATAACATTTCCATAATTCATTTCCTTATTATTTCCATTTCCATAACATTTCCATAATTCATTTCCATATTATTTCCATTTCCATAAAATTTGCATAATTCATTTCCATATTAATTCCATTTCCATAATTCATTTCCATATTATTTCCATTTCCATAAAATTTGCATAATTCATTTCCATATTAATTCCATTTCCATAATTCATTTCCATATTATTTCCATTTCCATAAAATTTCCATATTTTTTCCATAACATTTCCCTACTTCATTTCCATGTTATTTCCATTTCCATAACATACCCATAATTCATATCCATAACATTTCCCTTCTTCATTTCCATATTATTTCCATTTCCATAACATTTCCATAAATCATTTCCATATTATTTCTATTTCCATAACATTTCCATAATTCATTTCCATATTATTTCCATTTCCATAAAACTTGCATAATTCATTTCCATATTAATTCCATTTCCATAATTCATTTTCATATTATTTCCATAACATTTCCCTACTTCATTTCCATAGTATTTCCATAATTCGTTTCCATATTATTTCCATTTCCATAGCATTTCCATAATTTATTTTCATATTATTTCTATTTCCATGCCATTTCCATATTTTTAAAATAAAATTTTCATATCCATTTCCCTAAAATTATGGAAATATTTATGTTTATGGAAATGGATATGGAAAAGTAAACATTTCCATAATATGTTTAGCGATCCCTGGTAGGTATTGAATTGCTTTAAATAATAAGCATATTATTAGAGTAATAAACTATAATCATCATTTCTTTAATATGAACATTAATTACTATCTTAACTGGAAATGCATGATTCTTAATTAACCCTTTTCATGGCTGATGTTATTGATCTAGTCAATCACTACGACTGACTAGCACAAAAAGGGGCATGGCCTAAACGCTCCTTGTTGGCACCGGAAACCCTTGTGTAGTTATCACTCTAGGGGGAGATAACTCTATGGTTGCTACCCATAGCACAACCACCATGGTTGGCTGCTACCCATAGCACAACCACCATGGTTGGCTGCTACCCATAGCACAACCACCATTGCTGGCTGCTACCCATAGCACAACCACCATGGTTGGCTGCTACCAATAGTACAACCACCATGGTTGGATGCTACCAATAGCACAACCACCCTGGTTGGATGCTACCAATAGTACAACCACCATGGTTGGATGCTACCAATAGCACAACCACCATGGTTGGCTGCTACCCATAGCACAACCACCATGGATGGCTGCTACCCATAGCACAACCACCATGGTTGGCTGCTACCCATAGTACAACCACCCTGGTTGGATGCTACCAATAGTACAACCACCATGGTTGGATGCTACCAATAGCACAACCACCATGGTTGGCTGCTACCCATAGCACAACCACCATGGTTGGATGCTACCAATAGCACAACCACCATGGTTGGCTGCTACCCATAGCACAACCACCATGGTTGGCTGCTACCAATAGTACAACCACCATGGTTGGATGCTACCAATAGCACAACCACCCTGGTTGGATGCTACCAATAGTACAACCACCATGGTTGGATGCTACCAATAGCACAACCACCTTGGTTGGCTGCTACCCATAGCTCAACCACCATGGTTGGCTGCTACCCATAGTACAACCACCTTGGTTGGATGCTACCAATAGCACAACCACCATGGCTGGCTGCTACCCATAGTACAACCACCATGGTTGGATGCTACCAATAGCACAACCACCATGGCTGGCTGCTACCCATAGTACAACCACCCTGGTTGGCTGCTACCCATAGTACAACCACCTTGGTTGGTTGCTACCCATAGTACAACCACCATGATTGGCTGCTACCCATAGTACAACCACCAATCAAATAGAGTGAATAATAATCTTTTTCGCGTTCTTTTAAAGAAGTGATGGTTTAGAGATAACCGGATAATGATTGCAGTACACCGAGTCTGATCGAGTGTATATTTATTCTAAATAAAAAGACTATAGTAGTTTTATTGTGAAGCTTTTGCTGCTGAGGAGAAAAAGCTTTCTAGCTTTGTCTGTTTTTTGTCATTCTAATTTCTAACTTCTAATTACTGAGAATTTCACCCAAGGTGTCATTAAAAGCAAATGTCTTGTCAGCATCCATTTTTCGTTTTTCATTCGGTTAGAAGTGCCCTCAGTATTTTGTATGTATCTCAACAACTAATAACCCAATCAATTTGAAACATGAGAATTAGGCTGAAAACTGACTACGCACAAAGCGACGAAAATTTCTTAAACCAAAAAAAGACAAACCAAAAAAAGCAAAACTACAAAAATTAGAATTGCTCGAATAGGTATTTTGACGATATCTCAAGAACTAGTAAACCAACAAACTTAAAAGTTGAGAATTATGCTGAAAACACGCGGTTTGGACATACGATGTCACATAAACCGGAAGTGCACAAAAACTCAAATATTCAGCCGAGTTTACTTGGCTGAATAGTTTAAGTTTAATAGAAAGTTTAGGCTCAAGTGGGAAAACAACTCCCTGCATTATTTTAGACTCAGGCTTCAAGGTGCTATATCTCTGTTATTAGTAAAAGTTCTCGATAATTTGTTTTTACAAAAACTGGTTATCCACATACTTTTGCTTTAATATCTGCAACTTGTGACAAGCTGTAAAATACGTTTGCTTTTAAAGGTGATTAGAAAGTATGTTTGGGAATCGGGGTCACCCGCCATGCCTTGTGTACAGCGGTAGTGCAGAAGGAGAAGACACCAATCATTATATGAAGAAGCTCATTAGCCTTTGTTCCATTCTTTCAGAACGGTGACTATTATACGCCTAAGCATCATTATTCTAAAATGTTTCGCACTATTTTGTTTTTGCTTAAATTGTTTAACAATTCTCAGATTCAGGTTTTATTATAATCATTTTG
Organism: Watersipora subatra; assembly: GCF_963576615.1. Classification (NCBI taxonomy): domain Eukaryota; kingdom Metazoa; phylum Bryozoa; class Gymnolaemata; order Cheilostomatida; family Watersiporidae; genus Watersipora; species Watersipora subatra. The sequence continues at coordinate 37,946,316 of NC_088715.1, forward strand.
TTAGGATATGTTTACACGGATCATGTAAACATGATCCGTAACAAAAATGTTGTTGCGAAGTTTTTGATTAGGGGAGACAACTTCTATTCATTATCATTTAATTTGCTGGAAAACATTTCAGCCACTTATCGTGTATTTAGTTTCGTGTTAACATTGTTGACATGTTTGCATAAATATTTTTGTCGTGTCGTTTTCAATGAAGGGAGGCATTGTTCATTCATTATCACGTCATTTCCTGTAGAAACGCCCCTGTAGCCGCTTATGAGAGTATTGATTGCTATGATGACAGGTATGTGCCTCCCGCTGTCTGGGGCAAAAGTGGACACATTCAGACAGCAATATACAGCATTAAACAAAGTCGACCTGGCCTAGATCTTGGGGAACAAAAAAGAGTGAGAAAGTATGTGACACTAGAAGATGGCAGTAGGGTCAGCTATGATTTGTTCCCTCCTGCCTCGGGTAATTTAATTAGCATGTTTCTGGTTTCATTTGTGTTGACTTTGTTTTGCGCTTCTTCAACACGTTATTTAAACATGAAATCATTTGCACCGGTGGCAAATATCCCCTGAATGGGTGAGCAATAGAATATTCCCTGTCCTTCATTCATTCATGCAGCTGTATGTTAAAGAGATAGCATAAGTCTAGGATTTAATCAATGCTTTTTTCTTTGTGCTTTTACAAATGATATCTACAATATTATTGTAGTCCCTCACTCAGCCAGTGATGACATCACGCCAGTCGTCTGTCCAGGGCTGGCCAACAGTAGTGAGAATCTTTACATCAAAGCTTTCGCTTTTCAAGCAACTAGTTTGGGGTATCGTGTAGCAGTCCTTAACCTTCTGGGAGTCCTTGATCAGCCACTGACAACTCCCAGAATATTCAATTTGGGTAAGTTATCAATCTATATATATATTTCTCAAAGTATGTCCGTGTGTGGTATGTCTGTCTGCATTCTGGCTTTAGCTATTATTAAAATAACTGTAGCTGGACAACAATTCAGACGCAAAGTCATGGCTTACCGCCATTAGAAGCCTAGCTTATTAAGCAGCTTACTAGAATTTTCCATTGGCAATGTGCCTGGCTAATAACTTGAAGGTTGCAGTTGTTTGACAAAGCTTTAAAACCTTTACAGTTGCTTTTATTTGTCTCCTAATTTATTTCAACCACACAATACACTTCTCTCATGTTATGTAGTTTGAAAGTTAGAATAGGGAATCAATTTTCTGTCCAAAGACTTTTTTATTACCCAAGCAACGCCGGTTAGCACAGCTAGTTCTTTACTATAAGAGCCATGTTTTTCCATCCATTCGAAGCCTTGGTCAGTCGGATTTTAGGAAAAAAGATTGCCGTGTTCAGAATTTGAACTGGTAACCATCAGCTCGAAAGACTTACACACTTACCACTGCACCAATCATTTGCCTAACATTTTGCAGAAGTTACAGTGCGTATTCTTATTTTCTGTGCTTTTTAGACACACCTGACAGCCTCTCACACCAGACTAGACTGTCAGGTACTAGTTTTTTTTAGAAAGCGCATTATTTACAAACAAGATTTTTTGAAATATCAGATATTTGTACCAGTTATTCACTTTTTTTTCCAGCACAACTGTTATTGCCATACAAGATACACTTTAAAATGCTCTAATTTTGCTCTTAATTCTCAAAATTTTCTCTGGGAGGGCGCTTCGGCTCTCCTCCCAGACCCTCGCCATATGGCTGAGTCGGGCCCTCTGGCAACTACTAGTTGACAGTCTCCAGACCACGTTTTTTTTACAATACAGCCCTGTATACATATGAAGCAATATCGGCAAAATGGCTGGCAGTGGGCCGATAGCTAAATTTGTACATGGACGCAAGTGAAAGGGTTATGTATTGAAATTGTGGCAATTCATAGACAATACAACATTGAATAAGAAGCACTTACCTTTTTGATGTGGAAATTTAGTAGGTGAGAACTGCGTTTTTTCCAGTGGCTGCAAGAAACAAACGTTTACGTGACCTTCTCTGTACACGTTGGCAGTGAATATTAATCGCATGTAAATTACTACTCATTAATTTATTTTATTTAATGAGTAGTACATTTGTATAGCTGTATAGGTACATTTGTATAGGTAGCAGAACACAAAACAGTGCTTTTTAACATGGCAGCAACTTTGCTGTTTAAAACGGAACAGTGCCGTTGGGCACTGTAAAGAGGCGCACTAACCGGAGATTCCTGTTAATGCACCCTAGCGGTGAAAGAAAATACCACAGAATAGCAGCACCCTTATATAAGCCGCATGGTTCAAACCATCAGAAAAAGTAGCGGCTAATAGGCCAAAAATTACGGTACTCTGTAAGGTGGACACACACACAACGGTTGCCGTTTATATAGTAGATATATTTAATTAGCTGTGCTATGCGGCGTTGCCCGAGTAATAAAACAGTCGTTGGTCAGAAAATTAATTTGTATTCAACGTATAACAACATTTGCCATTCTAACTTTCAAACTACATATCATGAGAAAAGTGTTTTGTGTAGTTGAAAAAAATTAGGAGAGAAATTAAAAACAACTGTAAAGGTTTTCAAACTTTGTCAAACAACTTTTAAACTTCATAGCATGAAGAAAATGTTTTGTGCAGGTCAAATACTTAAAAAAAATAGAACGACTATAAAAAGGTTTAGATGTAATTGTGAAATAATTAGCAAGTAATAGCTAAAGTAAGTCGATATTGCTACAATTACAATATAAGATGATTCGCTAATGATACAACTAATACGAACCGAAAAACAAAATAAACATCCTGAATATGTAGAATTAATAATAACCATTCTTGCATAGAAGTGTGTGTGTATAAAAAAGGTTACTGTTCCACCAGAAGCTATCCATCAAAACTTTGACTACGACAATACTGGTACCTCTCGATATCGGTACAAATGTAAAAATGAGATATCATACTGGCTTTTCTCACGGAGACAATATAACTGTCCGCGCGAGAAGAGTTGGCCTTGACCCCAATTATAGTAATTGAACCTTAGGAAAATAAGTTCTTGTCTGTCATTCCGGCTATAGCTATTGTTAGAATAGCTGTAGCTGGACAACAATCCTGATGCATTATTTCAGCAATGCTGATGCAACTAGCTTACTGGAATTACTAGCTTACTTAGTTCATAAGGTGATTTGTAACACGAGGGCAACACCGGGAGGCACAGCTAGTATGTGTATATAGATGACACGCAGAGCATCCTTCAGTTTAAGGAATTAGTCTATGCCCTTATGTTTAACGTTACAAATTTATGCAAATGCGTGTATATATGGCGTAAATAAACTCACATTATGCAAAGTTTATGCCTCTCTTTGATCGGGTGATCAGCAAAAGCAATAAAATTATATCTAAGAATATAATTATTGCTGAAAAAAACAATACCTTTATTCATGAGTGAATATAGCAGATGTTCACCAAACTCGCTCGAAAGCCGAAGTAGTTATTAAGTTGACAGGGCAACTCCGAAGAGTAAACTAAACCATCCGGTAGCTATAAAGTGTTGTTATACATCTTTGAGCTTTTCATGACAACAAGTAACAAGTGGTTTAGCATAATATCTAATAAACAAGCAGAAAAATCTATGGAGATAAAACATATGATGTTAGCATGGCAGCTAGTGAAGGTCAAAGCAGATAGATTGATGCTTGATATGTGACAGCTGATTAGCATCATCAATCATCACTTTCATCACTGCCCTAATCGTCTTTATGGTAACCTTTGTAGGCAACTGAGCTAAGTGAATAGTAGTAAATGGAGGTTTAGTTGAAAAGATGATGGTCGAAACCATTGTTACCAAGCTATTAGTCGAATTCCTAGAATATTAGTTAAAACTGAAGGCCATTGAGAAGACTTATCTTTTAACACTATCATCTTGCTACAATTCTTAAGAAGTAGGCCTACACATCTACAGGGTCTACCATCTACGACTAGGCCTACCATCTAGGGTACACATCTAGCCATAGAATCATAATTATGCCATCCCGAATGATTTCACTACACATAACCTGTAAAACAAATAAACATGCAGGTCAGTAAAGTTGTGGTAGCTTTCAACAAACCAAATTTTACATAGCAATATAGATATTGAATCAAAGGAACACACCAAATGCTGTAGATGTACTGGTATATATGTATACTATTAAGCCCATATGTGGCAGAGTATTATAGAAACAAACAAATTGCATGCATATCAAAATTGTGTGGGAAGTATTTTTACGGTACGCAATTATGACATAGCTCTGTTAAGATTGTCTGTTATAAAATTCTAAAACTCAACTAGGGCTACTTTATATATAAATTTAGTGAACAGATAAAAACTTAATATTAATATTATAATTGATAATATATTTGTACAATGTTAATATTTTTGAGTAAATGACTTGAGTTTTTGACTAATAACCTAAATTTTTGACCAAGACTACACTTGTTGACAAAAAGGCTCCAATTTCAACAAATGGGTTTTAGGGAATGTGTATTTCGGTCAACACAATTTTTGCAAAATCACTATAAACCAGAATAACTATAACTAGTTCCCCAGCCTCCATCTCCTCAATAAAAACTGACAGATGAGCAAAAAGCCTAAACAGTGGCCCAAAGAGTTGTGACACCTGAATTCCACCAATGCACGAGTCTAATACAAATCACTGAAAGTATAACCAACGTCAACTCTTCAGAATGAGTCAGTTTTTTTCTACAAAACCACTTACAGTAAATGTGTTCAACATGGTGTCACAACTCCCCATCTCTCTCGTCTCACAATAAAGTAGCAACTAAATGATGAACTTTGTGGATGTGTATTCAAATATGATATTTGTTTACTTTCTAAAAACCAAGGATGAATCATGTGCCAAACTTTATTGCTGACCAAGTCAGTGGCTCTAAGAAATTGGATAAAGATAGTTTGCCACAATATCTCTAAATATGGACTGTCATGATTCTCGTTTGGCTGTCAAGACTTGCAGCCAGTCGTATGGGACAAACGAACATGGACTACCATTCGAGTAAGGATTCATTGGCTATTTTTAACCTTTTGTCATTAATATTGTTTTGTTTAATATTAATGTATATGTTTAATATTAATATATTTTGTTAGCGGCGTATTTTAATCGTTGGGCTTTGAGAATAAAGAAGTATTTTTACTGGTAAATATCGCTGTCGCTTACAATAGCCTTATAGCCTCAAAATAGCCTTACGCCTTCACTATTACTTGAACCAATAATAATGAAATTAGTAACCACAAGCTAAGCAAAAGCATACCAACTTAATGTAGAATCAAAATAGAATAAAATGACAAAGCAAATTCAACGCTGGTGTTGCGTGTGGATTTGGATGAATTGTATATGACATAATCTATAATCTATATATTTCTCAAAGTCTGTCTGTTGGAAATCCGGTTATAGCTATTATTAGAACAGCTGAGCTGGACAACAATACAGACTAAAAGTCATGGCTTACCGTCATTGGAAGCCTAACTTTATTAACTAGCTTAGTGGAGTTTTCCATTGGCAAAATGCCAGGCCACTAGCTTGAACGGTACAGTTATTTGACAAAGTTTTAAAACCTTTACAGTTGTTTTTATTTTTCTCTCAAATTATTTCAACTACATGACACACTTCGCTCATGATATGTACTTTGAAAGTTATAATGGCAAATGTTGTTATACGTTAAATACAAATCAATTTTCTTTCTAAAGAGTCTTCTATTACACGGGCAACGCCGGGTGGCACAGCTAGTTTCTCTATAATCACACATGACACGATATCCGATGCAACGAAATTTTAAAAGTATTTTTAAACTGCATTTACAAGTGCAGGAAACTATATAGATTGAATGTTGCATATAATTTGCAGCATAAATGCTGAATATTTGCTAATAATTTGCTGAATATAAATGCTGCATAAACTGCAGATCTATTTGGTCGACAAAATTTTTACTGAAATTCTTCCAATTTAAAATTTTTCAACGTTACTGTAAATGCTCTTCCAGATTATTCAATGGCAATTTTTGCAACTGCTACTCTAAACTTTCTGATGGAGTTTCAGTCATGGCATTATTTGAGAGATTTTAGCAGTGCATTAACTTTTGTTGCGTGGTTTTTCTGCATATAAAACCGACTTCTAAATGGTGAATTTATTAACTCAATAATCTAAGGCAATTAAAATAACTTTATTTGTATCCTCTCTGGCTAAGTGGAGTAAAGAGACTCACATCCATGGGGTGTAATATTATATTTACCACTCTTTGCTCCGGGGAGTACAATAGAGGTTAATTATTGGTCATCAACTTATAATCCTCACAAGTAATTCTCAACTTATGATGCTGCAACAAAACTGATGCTAAACAATTCTAGTTTGAGGTAAATGAATAATAGATGTTTTTGATGAACAGATATGAATGATATTATAGTTGATCACATCCAGTGGTTAAATAGGTATTTAACAAGCCAACATCAACTGCGACAAACATGCATGCGGATGAGATCCTAAACCTTAAGAAACTCCAAAAGAGAAGTCGCGAATTAGTCTCATCTCTTTAGCATTGTCAGTTGTGATTAAACTATGGATAACACATGTATGAACAGTTGATATCTGTTGAACCATTGAGTATTCCTAACGGAAGGGCAGTGCTGTCTCTCGTTTGTATGTAAAGGCAAAGACAGAAGAAACTGGAAACACAATTCCTTTCAGTCAGAAAACAAAAACCTTGAATAATCACAAGAAAGACAGCGAATGTAATAATAGGGTTTGTTTTGCTTGATGAAGCATGTCTACAGCCAGCAGCAATACAAAACATCCGATCAAGTTATTTATCTTTTTTGTCTTCTACGCTTGTGTCATCATTGGGAGTTACTGATTGGTTTATAGAAGCGTCTCCCGATTCTCGCTTACTATGGACAGAGGCGATAAGCTGCTGAGTAAAAAGCCAAAATTTATCAGCTTCCTCCTTGCTAGCTGCAGGGCCTTCTATCGCTTTTTCCTGCATGTCACTGAAAGTACAGTAATACATCAGTAACACTTGAAGAGTCGTCATTCTTACAAACATGAAAAGACAACTCCGAATATTACTAATTTCACAAAAATGGTTGGTTTATAAAAGGCTGGTGCGTGTCAGCACTTAGCAACTGATCTTTTCAGATCTATTTAATCATCTTTAAACTAACATTGAGAATTTGAAGGATAGAAAATATTTCAAGCCAAGATTTATTGACCTCATCAAACTCATTTCGGCTAGCTATAAAATGACAGTTACTTGGATGCAACAGACATTCGAACAATGAATGCAAGCTACATATTATCGTGAGGATGCAACAAAAAATGTTCAGACTAATTAGAATACCATAAGTCCTCATGCTCAAGACGCGCGGCTAGTCATTGGGTGCGGCTTCTAGTTCAAGGTCATAAACCACGGCTAAAGCCATTCTTTCAAAACTTACATGGGGCTTAGGGCGGCTTCTTGATAAATGCGGTCTCTGCTCAGCTTCCCACGCTATATCCAAAGAATCGCATTCATGATACAGTTTTATGTACTTATCGGGTTTTGGCAAACCGGATAAGCTGACCTCATAATCTTATTCAAATTATCAGTGAAGATTTTATTTAGTTTGAATTCATTACATTAAATTTCTTGGGTGTTTTTTTGTTTTTTTTTTTAAATAAATTTAAATTCCAAACGGAACTCCTATCTATGAAGATGATGAGGTATGGTTAACTCACCACAGTCATAGGTTATTAACACCTTTTCATTCTTGACCAGCATCTTTCCATAAACATGAAACCCTCTAACAGCGTAATAAAATCTAGCTGAGACATGGGAAGTAAATAATAAAATAAATAAATAAAAAAAATTCTTTTCACATATACTGATGTAGCCTGTTTTCTTATTCAAGAGGACGGGGGTATAGCAAAACCCGTCTCAACACTCTCGCTCCTGAAGGGGTCAAGGACGACAAAACCTCAATCGTTAGCTGCGGTCTGGGGGCATATGCGGCTTATTGGTAAGGGCGGCTAGATACCACAGACGGCTTGTCGGAGGATTATTTTTTCCTTTGTGAGTCATCTGTTTGTGAGCACAAGCCACGCGGCTTGAGCATGAAGACTTACGGTACATGGCTACATCACTCTGTCCTCTGATTGGCCAAATCGGTTACCACGTCATAATCTCTTACATTTTAGGCTGTTGGCAACCACAATTACCAAAAGCCATTCTTCCAAAACCAATCTTCCAATTTGAACAGATACAGTATATAATTATACAAGCAACTTTATCAAAGTATGATATGACTATAGTTATAAACATTAGGCAGAAAGCGGTTACAAGAGTGGACGGCAGCCCACACCTCCCATTACAAGAATAATCCTCGCCAGACAACAATGTGTCAACCCCTAAATGGCTTCCAGTAAATATTAACTCTAAAACGCATTCATGGTTGATACACAAACGACAAAATGGACTTGAAAAAATTCACAAACATCGGCTCTATACCAAACTGTTTCTTGCCTCTATGAGACATCCGCTCTATACCAAACTGTTTCTTGCCTCTATGAGACCAAGACATCCGCTTTATACCAAACTGTTTCTTGCCTCTATGAGACCAAAGCATCCGTTCTATACCAAACTGTTTCTTGCCTCTATGAGACCAAGACATCCGCTCTATACCAAACTGTTTCTTGCCTCTATGACACCAAGACATTCACTTTATACCAAACTGTTTCTTGCCTCTATGAAACCAAGACATCCGCTCTATACCAAACTGTTTCTTGCCTCTATGAGACCAAGATATCCGCTTTATACCAAACTGTTTCTTGCCTTTATGAGACCAAGCGAATGGCATAAGAATCAGGAATTCGTTTTTCCTAACCATGAAAAACTGGTGGAAAGGTCTGGAGTCCTTTATAGATAAAAAGAATCATGTCTCTCACTTGATGGAACTTATTTGTTTCGATTGTTGAGTTGTCTTAGGAATTCTCACTTCTTAAATTTAATGGCGATCGTATTCTGTAAAAATGATAGTAATTGGCTTTTCACTTAAAAAACTGATAGTAATTGGCGTCCACTTATAAAAAACCTTGCGAAACTGAGAGCAGTTGGTTGTTCACTTGCAAAGCCAAAAACAATTGGCTGTTCACTTGTAAAACTGAGAGTAATAGGCTGTTCACTTGTAAAACTAAGAGTAATAGGCTGTTCACTTGTAAAACCGAGTGCAATTGGCTGTTCACTTGTAAAATCGAGAACAATTGGCTGTTCACTTGTAAAACCGAGAACAATTGGCTGTTCACCTGTAAAACCGAAATTAATTAGCTGTTCACTTATAGTCAGACACCTTACTAGCTGTAGTTGTACTATCCTGATGAGGATAGTACAGTTAGGATACTCTGGCTGTTGATAGACACATTCTATTATTATGAAATATACTCACACATAATACTTTCCACTAGTAGATTTGACAGCCTCATCTACGCAGAGATAGATTGGAGTCTGGGCCCCATCAGCAGCAGACTTCATTAAATACCAGCAGACAGGTAGGGTGGATATATAGAGAAACTGAAAATACAGCATACGTTGCCAAGCATTGAGTAATTACATTATGTAATAAATAAGTCGAGAAGGGCCAGCTACACACACTAAAAAAATGTGTCATTTGTGTAGCGACATATGGGCACTGCGTTGTTTGAAATGAACATGTTGGTCTACGTAGGTAGAAATAGAATTGACCCAATTGTAACTGGCTAAATTACTCGATTGTAACTATGTCAATTCAATTTTATGCATTTTCAATGTAAACAGGTTGCACAAAAGATTGGACTATAAAAGAAGATAACAACATGGCTTCACACAAACAACTATTAATACGCGGAGAAATATATTCCTTTTTATAACAGCCATATGACAGTAACTTTTATCATTTGAAACTGTTGATTAAACACCTCATAATTCTTTTGGTTATTAAACAGGTTAAAATTCTTTTCATCTACAGGTTAATCATTGTCATTACCTTGAAATATTCTTTTTACTTTGCAATTTTCTTTGTTAGCATGTGGGCGGTTTGTTGACTAAAATGTAGTGATAGGAATAGCTGCCAAAACGTTACTGCAATTACAGTCGTACCTCTACATACGAGCTTAATGCATTTTGAGACTGAGCTCGGATGTCCATTTACTCGTTTCTTAAAGCCCTATTTCTTATATAAAACAACTGAATACAAAATGATCCATTACTACACTATGAAAAAACCCCACATTAAACAAGATCTTTAGTTGTTGTAATTTAGTGTCTAGGCTAAAAAGTAACAAATACATACTTAGTTGCTAAAATATGAAACAGAATGTAACATTTCTATGTACACTACTGCATGATTTTACCTTTGAGACTGACATAGTGGCCAGTGGCGGTCTGATAGAGACTTGACAGCAACGTGTTCAGTACACTGAACTTTTGCGACGTTCCGTAAGTGAAAGTTTGAATTTAACCTGAATTAATTTAGCTCACTAAATACACACTTAAAGTTAAGTTTCAATCTTTTGCTAGACTTACTTTAACTTTGCCGGTTAAATTTGCTATTGTTTCCGGCTTTTCGCCAAAATCAAGAAATATAAGGTGGGCGGCTGCCTAGACAGTAGGCCACTAGCTGGCTGCTCATTACTCCTTAATGATGAGTCATAAAAACCCAAACCCTGGACAACGCATAACGTCGCCCAAGATCACACACACTGGGACCACATATAACAGTGGCCATTTAGTCTCTAGAGCCAGCTCGTAACTCAATGATTACTCGTATCTCAAGGAAGAAATGTGATTAAAAGTCAGCTTGTATCTCAAGTTTCTCACATGTCGGGGCACTCGTATGTAGAGGTCTGACTGTAAATGATTCGATAGATAAATAAATGTACTGGAGAACCCAGAAAGGACGTGATGGGCTCCGCATGACTATGAAACCGAAGACCGTGATTAGAGGTGGAACGAGACAGGTTTTTTAAGTTCGAGACTCGACTCGAGACACTGTCTTGTAAAAATTCGAGACACGAGACAGTAAAATAATGAGCATTTGGTGAAGATTTCACTACACAAGGTTGTAGCGCACTTGATATATGAAGTTGATAAACCTCTTTTTAAATTGAATTTTCACCTGGTGTAAACGATTTAAATACAGCATTTTAATTGCAATATGCATGTATTTTTTGTAAACAAAAGTGACACAAACAGCTCTAAAATAGCGAAGTTATATATTTTTAAGAATTTTGAGCTTGATTGATAGTAATTATTATAAACATATTGCTTTGTACATGTATATTTTTACCATCTATTGAATAGGTTTTACATTTCAATGTAATAAATTGTGAAATGAAACAGATAGCCGTTGATTTACAAAGAAGTACCGCAACTAAAAGAACACACGATAACACTTTCATTCTTATTGTTTCATTTATGTTAAGTTTTGTTTGTGTATTAACTGTAGTATGTGAATTATATTTAAATTGTACTCATGAAATTATATGAATTACTGTATATATTCTTATATTGAACTAATAAAAATGTCATTGTTACCCGAACACGGACTATGGGCCGCCTTTAGTTCGTTTCTCCGTGTCCGGGCACATTTTACCCGCAATTGGTAGTATATAAAAGAGGCCCGAACTTTATGAAGGGCAGCTGGTGTTTGGACACGATACGATAAAATACAGACATCTTACCTGAAACAGTCTTATTTATTAAATCGGATTATCCGAAGGGTAATTGGATACGACCCGGTATCTGTTTTAAGGTCACCGAACTGGACTACAATATATTAACAGGGCCGTTGTCCGGACTACATGATTAGACTCGGTTGCCAACATAATCAATAACAACAAGTATTGGACCGGATCGGGTATAACGGACCAGGTATAACTTTAAAGGCAGTTGCCCGCAATACATTACAATATTTGGAGTTGTTGTTACCACAAGAAGCCATGTTTTAACAGCCGTGCGCAGGCACTTTAGTTCTATTTCCTGTCTTGAGTTTGGCAATAGTTAGGTCAAGACGAGACACAAGATACGAGACAGGTCAAAACTCAAGATGTCTCGTGTCTCGTTCCACCTCTAACCATGATGCCCATTGGTCAATCTATTGTCAATACGACACAGCATTTTGAGAGCATCAGTGTCTAAACCAGCCAAGAACACCTACACCGCTTGTCAGCGATGCATTTCATCGGCGAGTGTAGCCTGGATACAACAGCCAAAAAAAGCTATTTCAGCTCAAAAAGGACAGTGTTAAAATTTGGCCAAATGTTTGGAAGATGGGTACTAACCACAAAAAACTATTCTGTTTGATGCATTAATTTTTAATGTTGGCTCTTTTTAGAAATTTTGAAAACTTCACAAAATTTAAAGATGACAAAAGTAGGTGGAAAGAGACCAACCTTGCTGGTTCTCATGGGCATGTAACGATGGATGTCAGTCCTGGCTACTCCAGGGAGACAAGCGTTTACTGTAACCTCAGAATCTTCTAGAATATCAGTTAACTTCTTCATAAGCAACATAAGAGCGAGTTTACTTTGTGAGAAGCAAGTCGCCCCATTGCCGTAGTCAGCCTATAACAATGGTACACAGGTTACATTCAACCTAGACCTGTTTAAGATCATCTATTTATACCAGTGACTCCATTTTCAGATTGTCCATGTTTTAAATTTACTGCTACACTTTTAGAAATATGCCTAACTTTAATTTTCATCTGCTTGTTTGCGAGCTACGTTAGCCTATCTTGACAAGCTGTTGTTTTTGCGTAGTTGTCCCCCCGTCGAGCGGCGAGCAACAACAGCTTGTCACAAGACGTACTGCACCTGATGCATCAGCTGCACTTATAAGGAGTTGTTCTCTTCCGTCTACGCGGCTGGGCTGCGATGTTATGTCGGTCGCTCCATTGGTAATCATAACGGATTTCACGCAAAAATTTATGTAGAAAAAAAACAAGATTACAACGTTAAACCAAAAACCAGTTTCTGTGATAAACTATAGTATAACTTAAGAATAAAATAAACTCAAAATAAAATCCATAAGAACAAATAAAACTGACTGATACAAAAGTAGAAATAAAACTGACTGAGCGCACAAATAACGACATGTTTAGTCGCTGTTGTTGCCTAAGTTCTCAAATTCTAATAAAGTTTACTGCAGAGAGGGGTCACCAGTTAGACGTTCTTATCTTAATTTTTCTACATAAATTTTTGTGTGAAATCCATTATGATTACCAATGGAGCGACCGGAATAACATCGCAGCCAAGCCGCGTAGACGGAAGAGAACAACTCCTTATAAGTGCAGCTGATGCATCAGGTGCAGTACGTCTTGTGACAAGCTGTTGTTGCTCGCCGCTCGACGGGGGGGACAACTACGCAAAAACAACAGCTTGTCAAGACAGGCTAGAGCTACGTCTGCTGAAGATGGATCGCATAGGTTTCTACCACATCTTATATATTATATCATATCTAATTTCTAATCTTATTGCATCTAATAAATTGCTACATAGTGTTAGATTTAGAATTAAAATCGTGTTATTGAATTGAATTAAACTCTTTCACTATGGGATTTTCTATTTTTCGCCTAGAATTAATTTTTGCCAACATTTTTAGGCTGACACTGCTCTAGTATTTTGATGAAGCACATTTTCAGCCGACGTAAGCTCAGTATTTTGCTGCAAAAAGTAGAATTTTTGATAAGGTTTCAATTTAACGTTCTTTGAAATCAACAGAAAACTCTGCACAAGAATCAAAGCATTTGATATACAGAAGCCACGTAATGTATGTATATATATATATATATATATATATATATATATATATATATATATATATATATATATATATATATACAGTGAAACTCGGATAACTCAAACTTCAAGGGGCCGAGCAAAAGTGTTCAAGTTATTAGAGCGTTCAAGTTATCAGGACAGTCATAAGTGCACGTATTTATCAGTAGATACATGTACATATACAAACTACTGTATATATATATATATTTATATATATACCGCCATCTTTCCTATCAAGATACAATCTAGTAGTGTCTGATACTACTAGATTGTATCTTGATAGGAAAGATGGCGATAGGGGACTCAAAAGTGTACAGCAGACAGTGAAAGAGGAGGAGCAAAGCATCAAAGCATATGCAGCCTCCATGGCCATCTCAGATAAGTTGCTAGCTGAATTTCAATCGGCTGGTCTTACAACGGACCTACGCCCTGATGATGAGGAAATTGACTGGCACACGAAACCTCTTCATGGTGCTTACAACCAACAAATATCTGAGGTTGGCGATCTTCACCAGACATATGTGGCTGAACACAGGAAACCTAACGGCCAATACAGAGTCGCTAATCATGGCAGCCCAGGAGCAAGTGCTCCCAACAAGGCAACTCCAAACGAAAATCTATCACACTAGAGACGATCCTAAATGCAGACTGTGAAAAGATGCGCCTGAGACCATCCAACACATCATCAGTGGATGCAAGCAGCTAGCAGGAAACGCATACACTGAGCGGCATAATTATGTCGCAGGTATTGTGTATAGAAGTTTATGTGATGAGTATGGCCTTAATAAACCACAACACTGGTGGAAAGCTCCTGGTAAGGTGAATGAAAATGACCGCGCTAAGATCCTCTGGGACTTCTAAATCCGAACTGACAAGCATGTCCTAGCAAACCAACCAGATATAGTGGTGGTAGACAAGGGGAACAAGAGGGCTACTATAATAGATATAGCAGTACCCAATGACTACAATATAGCCAGCAAAGAAAAAGAAAAGGTAGAGAAATATCTCCCTCTTGGAGAAGAAATTGAAAAATGCTGGAATGTAAGAACAACTGTAATCCCAGTAGTCATTGGGGCACTGGGCGCAATAACACCGGCGCATAAAATGTGGCTTGCCCAAATACCAACAACAATCAACTCAGGTGAGTTGCAGAAAAGTGCGCTATTGGGAACAGCTAAGATCTTGAGGCGAGTGCTCAAACTCCCAGGTCTCTGGTAGGAGACCCGAGTTAGAGCAGAATTTACCACCCATACGGGGTATTCGGGGTGAGGAAACCATTTTTTTTGTATATATATATATATGTATATATACTAGCTGTGCCACCCAGCGTTGCCCGTGCAATAGAAGAGTATTTGGACAGAAAATTGATTTGTATTTAACATATAACAGCATTTGCCATTCTAACTTTCAAACTACATATCATGAAAAAAGTTTTTTGTCTTTTAAACAATGAGAAGTAGTGAGAGTTTTGCTATTAGCCAGTTTAATAATGTGAGCGAACAGTTTCTCGTGACGTTATGCTATGACCCGCGTCATACGTAATGCAGTTAGGTATTGCTCTGATATGATGACTTATATTGGCAGACTAGCATTGCGACTTCCGTAGTCTTGTAGGCTAGGCATAAGACTGGTGAGAACGGCTTGGTCCGTGATCAAATCCTCTTTGGTACGGAATATTTATTCCAAGATTTTAAGATCTATAGCCGGATTTCTGACGACACACGAATGGACTTTGAGTAATATATACATGTATATATATAGAAACTACACTAGCTGCATTACCCGCCTACAGAAACAGATTCACACGCAGCATAAGGTTTATTGAGCGTTGTCTTTCATACTGTGTAACAATCCAAATATGCAGTCTACTGAAATTGTTGCCCTGATGTACTATTATGTAAATTATTTACTGAAATTGTTGCCCTGAATATGCATACACATATTACATGTCAATAATGTTGGGGAGAATAACGGAAATCTGCAATGTGTTTTACAGCTAGATGCGTGTAAAATCTAGTAAATATTCTAGATTCATGCGTCCGTTCATACCCGTCTATATTTGCCGTTGACGATCGCGCACTTCTGCCGCTGAGCCCCCGCCTTGGCTTACCAGTCTTTACTCGCCTCGCAGTTGACAATCGCGCTCTTGCACTTGCCTTGCAATCAATCGCTTCGTGCTCGCAATCAATCGGCCCGCACCCGCCTCGCCATCAATCGCCTTGCTATCAATCGCCTCGCACTCGCCTTGCAATTGATCGCCTTGCACTCGCAACCAATTGCCTCGCACTCACAACCAATCGCCTCGCACTCGCAATAAATCACCTCGCAATCAGTCGCCTACCACTCAATCGCTTCGCAATCAATCGCCTCACACTCGCCAACTCATTCATCCGGAAAGCCACGCCTAGATACTCTCGCTGCACCCGGGGCAAAAAAAGTCTCCCATGCATCCCCGAATGACGCCATGGCCCCAAGCCGCTAGCTGCATTACCCATCCACGGGAACAGATTCATGTGCAGCAAGAGGTTTATCGAGAGTTGTCTTTCATACTGTAAAAAATCTCCAAATATGCAATCTACTGAAATTCTTTGCCCCGATCACACTATGCATACACATATGCAGTCATATATGTCAATAATGTTGGGAGAACAATGGAAATCTGCAATACGCTTTACAGCTAGTCTACAATGCATCAGTCTCAAACCACTCAAATCGGCATTGCCCTATTTGTGTACAGAGAACTGATAATGAAATTGACATTGCTAGGCAAACTGAAGTTCTTCAAACTGGCAGTATTGAAATGTTTTGTATCTTCTAAAAAATTATAAAAAATATTTTTGCTGACTTCTACATGCTTAAAACACTAATCATAGCTCACCAGTTTTTCGCCTATAGCCTGTGTTTTGACATGGTATATACAAACAGTAATGAGGTTGTGTCGATAAAATTTATATGTATAACAGCACAGACAGTATGTTTAGGCAGATACAGCATTAGCACCTTACAATAATAAAACATTACGCCAACATGATAGCCTTTTTATGAGATACTATAAGGATAACGAATGCATGAAAATATATGTATATATATACTGAAAAATATGTTAGAAAATATTGCATGTAGTATAGCAGAACATGAAGAACATAGCATGACATAACAGTAACACAATTTTAGTTCAACGCAACACTTGCGAATCGACAACATCTTTTGTTTTTCTGTCGGGTGTATGAACAAACAGTTTTCGGCTTGTGCCTACTTTTTAGGACGCGACGTACAGCTGGTCATGGCTAAAGCAAAGGTGACAGTAAGTCGATACCGGCTGCTCTCTTTCTTTTCACCATCGCCTATCGCAACCCTCAAAGTACTCGTGCAAATTCTGTAGTAGTATGTTACAGTAGGCCTACTCGTAGCTGTTAAAAAATCAGTAACTCAGCTGCTGAAGGAAATGAACTTGTCCAACTATCACAAACAGTGGCAAATCCAACGTTATTAAGTAGTTGAGGTGTGGCAATTGATAAGCAATACAACATTGAATAAAACGTACTAACCTTTTCGATGTAGAAATTTAGTAGGTAAAGCGCAGTAGCAGTACCCATGCAAGTTCTGTAGTTCTGTAGTACTCGTAGCTGGGAAAAAGCAAAAGTAACTCAGAAGGAAATGAACATGTTTACTATCACAAACAGTGGCAAATCCAACGTTTTCAACCCTTTCACCGAAGTAGACTCATTTATGCGTTTTCTATGGTCAACCGCCGTAGGCCCTTTTTTGTGACTTTTCCAGCAATTGGTAGTAACTGAATTTTATTATTTGTTGATAACATGACCAACGATCTTTAGGACTTTTATGGTAGTGACAGTGTTGTCCTAATACATGTATTTCTCGATAAAATTAGCCTTAAGTTTAATATCTTAATTTTTGTTTGGGGATTTTCAAAATAAAAACGAACATTTTTGTGTAAGTTCATCAAAGGCGCCCAAATTAGAAAACAAATAACTACTTATGTTGATGACATTATAGCCAATTCAGATTTTTGTGATTACACAGATAATTAAAATGCAATATCAGCAATGACTCTGATGGCAATGAAAGTAATGGTTCTGTAAGAATAAGGAACATTGTAGAGGATCGTTTTAGCTTTGTAGCTTCACATCGCTTTATCAATGCACAAAGTATAAATACATGTATTAAATTATGTATAAATCTACTATACAAACGGCAATCGTTGTGTGTGTGTGTGCGTGCGTGCGTGCGTGCGTGCGTGCGTGTGTGTGATTGAGTGTCCGCCTTATAGAGTACTGTACTTTTCGGACTATTAGCCGCTACTAGGTACCTAGGGCGCGTTAACGGGATTCTCCGGTTAGTACACACCTCTATTATAGTCTATACAACCTATTCATCGTTTTTACACAGAACACGTCATATCTGGTTAGCGCACCTCTTTACGGCACCCAACGACATAGGTGCGTTTGAAACAGCAAATTTGCTGCCGTGTTAGAAAGCACCGTCCTGAGTTCGGTGGCCTATACAGCTATACAAATGTACTAATCATTAAATAAAATAAATTAATGAATAGTAATTTACATGCGATTAATATTTACTGCCAACGTGTACCGAGAAGGTCACGCGAACGTTGGTTTCTTGCGGCCACTAGAAAACGTAGTTCTCACCTATTACATTTCTACATAAAAAAGGTAAGTATTCCTTAATCAATGTTGTATTGTCAATGAATTGCCACACTTCCACTACATAAACCTTTCACTTGCATCTATGTACAAATTTAGCTATCGGCCTACTGCCAGCCATTTTGTCGATATTGCTTAACATGTATACGATATTTTTTCAATTTCAAACTCCATCTATAACGTTTGTTTTGGTTATATATTTTATTTTGCCAACATGTTAACAAGCACTGCTATACAAAAAATTTGTTGTATCTATACTTTGTGCATTTTAATTATCTTTGTAATCACAAAAATCTGAAATGGCTATAGTGTCATCAACATAAGTAGTTATTTGTTTTTTAACTCAGACGCATTTAATGAACTCGCACAAAAAATCTTCGCTTTTAAGTTGGAAATTCTCAAACAAAGATTTAAAATTAAATTTTAGGCTAATTTTATATAGAAATCTTAGGACAACACTTTCACTACCATAAAAGTCCTAAATGTCATTGGTTATGTGATCAACGAATAATAAAATTCAGTTACTAGCAATTGCTGGGAAAGTCGCAAATATGCGTCTACGGCGGTCGACCATAGAAAACGCATGAGTCTACTTCAGTGAAAAAGTTAAAAACGTTGGATTTGCCACTGTTTGTGATAGTAAACATGTTCATTTCCTTCCGCAGCTGAGTTACTTTTACTTATTTTCCAGCTACGAGTACCACAGCTAAAACAGAACTTGCATGGGTACTGCTACTGCGTTTTACCTACTAAATTTCTACATCGAAAATGTTAGTAGGCTTACGTCTTATTCAATGTTGTATTGCCTATGAATTGCCACAGTTCCACTACATAACTTTTTCACTTGCGTCCACGTACAAATTTAGCTATCGGCCTACTGCCTGCCATTGTGCCGATATTGCTTCATGATATTTTATCAATTTGAAACTCCGTCTAGAACGTTTGTTTTGGTTATAGAGTAGATTTTGCCAAAATGTTAACAAGCACTGCTATGCAAAAAATTCGTTGTATCTATACTTTGTGCATTTTAATTGTCTGTGTAATCACAAAAATCTGAAATGGCTATAGTGTCATCAACGTATGTAGTTATTTGTTTTTTAACTCGGACGCATTTAATGAACTGAATTGCATTAATGAATTGCATATTTCCATTGGTCTCTCCAACATTATCGACATGTACAACTGCGTATGTGTATGTAGTCAGATCAGCACAAAGATTTCAGTAGATTGCATATTTGGAGTTGTTTTACAGTTCGAAACACAACTCTCAATAAAACTATTGCTTTGCGTAAATCTGTTCCCGAACACGGGTAATGCAGCTAGTCTACTATATAAACGGCAATCGTTGTCTGTCTGTTTGATTGAGTGTCCGCCTTATAGAACACCGTACTTTTCAGACTATTAGCTGCTACTAGGTATCTAAAGCGCATTAACGGGAATCTCCGGTTATACACGCATCTATACATAACCTATTCATCGTTTGCCGTTTTCACACAAAAATGACGTAATAATTACAACTCTATGGCTTTTTTAGCTTCATGACACGCGATGCTTTTTTGTCCTCGACGTATTAGGACTAATTCGTTTTCGGCAAAACGATATCGGCAATAGACTCTCTCGATATTAGAACTTGGCAATTAAATTTTATTAACTTTATGAAACACGATGCTGTTTTTGTGAACCTCTATTTCTGGCTTTTCTTAAGGTTCAATTGCTAAATCGCTGTTAAGGTCACTACTTTTCACGCGGACAATTGCATTATCTCGAGTAAGAATAGCGTCTAGATTCCCTCACTTTCGATCAGACAAAGACACTACAATATTTTACTTTTTACATAACATATCATCGTACCAGTATCGTCGTATTCAGAGTTTTGATGGATAGCCGTTGGTGGAACAGTAACCTTTTATACACACACTTCTATGCAAGAATTGTTATTATTAATTCAACATATTCACGAATTTTATTTTATTTTCTCAGTTCGTATTAATTGTATTATTACCGAATCATCTCATATTGTAATCGCAGCAAAACAGACTCAATTTAGCTCTTACTTGCTAATTATTTCACTGTTACATCTAAACCCTTTATAGTCGTCTTATTCTTAAAATTTATTTGACCTGCACGAAACATTTTTCTCATGATATAAAGTGTGAAAGTTACAGTGGCTTGACAAACGTTAATAAACTTTACAGTTTCTTTTGTTTTCTCTTTATTTCAACCGCACAAAACACTTTTCATGATAAACACCTATCTTATTTTCTCACGTTACCTATGTAGTTTGAATGTTAGAATGACAAATGTTGTTATATATGTCAAATACAAATAGATTTTCTGTGCAAAGACTTTTTTATTACCCGGGTACAAGTACAGCTTATGGTGTAAAATGTTGAAAAAATACTTTACTGAAGTTGTTTTCTTGCCTTGGAGCGGATTAAAATTTACATTATTTTATTTTAATGGGAAAAATTGTTTTGGATCTCGAACAACTCACTTTTCGAAGTAAATTCTGGAACTGATTATGTTCGAGAACTGAGGTTTCACTATACGTTTTCAAAAGATATAGGTCGCTGAAAGTTATGAAATTTTAAATTTACATTGGTTTGAAAACCTTTACAGTTGTTTTATTTTCTCTCCTAATTTATTTCAACTACACAAAACACTTCTTTCATGATATGTAGTTTGAAAGTTACAATGGCAAATGTTGTTATATGTAAAATACAAGTCAATTTTCTGTGCAAATACTTCTTTTACTACCCGGGCAACGCCGGGTAGTACAGCTAGGCTTGGGGCAGTGGTGTCACTCAGGGATGTGCGGGAGACCTTTTTTGCTCCGAGTACAGCGAGAGTCTCCATGCGCCGCTTTCCGTATGAATGAGTTGGCGAGTGCGAGGCAATTGAGTGCGAGGCGATTGGTTGCGAGACGATTGGTTGCGAGTGCAAGGTGATTGATTGCAAGGCGAGTGTGAGGTGATTGATTGCACGGCGAGTGCGAGGCAATTGATTGCGAGGCGAGTGGAGGTGATTGCAAGGCGAGTGAGAGGCGATTGATTGCGAGGCGATTGATTGCGAGGAGAGTGCGAGGCGATTGATTGCGAAGAGAGTGCGAGGCGATTGATTGTGAAGAGAGTGCAAGGCGATAGATTGCGAGGCGGATGCGGGTCGATTGATTGCAAGGCGATTGATTGCGAGTGCGAAGCGATTGATTGCGAGGCAAGTGCAAAAACGCAATTTTCAACTGCTCGGCGGGTAAAGACTGGTCAGCCGAGGCGGGGGCTCAGCGGCAGAAGTGCGCGATCGTCAACTGCAAATATAGACGGGTATGAACAGATGCATGAATCTAGACACATGAATCTAGAATATTTACTAGATTTTACACGCATTTAGCTGTAAGATACGTTGAAGATTTCCATTGTTCTCCCCAACATTGACATGTATATGTGCATGCATTCTCTGATCAAGACAACAATTTCAGTAGACCGCATATTTGGAGTTGTTTTACAGTATGAAAGACAACTCTCAATAAACTTTATGCTGCACGCGAGTCTGTTCCTGTAGACGGGTAATGCAGCTAGTTTCTTGTATAGAAGTGCTAGTTAACATGTTGGCAAAGTGAAATATATAACCAAAACAAACGTTTTAGAAGGAGTTTGAAATTTAAAAAGTATTATATACATATTAAGTAATATCGGCAAAATGGCTGGCAGTGGGCCGATATCTAAATTTGTACATGGACGCAAGTGAAAGGGTTATGTAGTGGAAATGTGGCAATTCATGAACAATACAACATTGAATAAGAAGTACTTACCTTTTTTATGTAGAAATTTAGAAGGTGATAACTGCGTTTTTTCTAGTGACTGCAAAAAACCAGCGTTCGCATGACCTTCTTGGTACACATTGGCAGTAAATATTAATCGCATGTAAATTACTATTCATTAATTTATATTATTTAATGATTAGTACATTTGTATAGCTGTATAGGCAAATTTGTACAGGCCACAAAACTCAGGACGGTGTTTTTTAACACGGTAGTAACTTTGCTGTTTCAAATGCACCAGTGTCGTTGGGCACCGTAAAGAGGCGCGCTAACCAGAGATGACGCGTTTTTGTGTAAAAACGATGATTAGGTTATATATAGAAGCGTGTACTAACCAGATAATCCCGTTAAGGCGCCCTAGATACCTAGTAGCGGCTAACAGTTCGAAAAGTACGGTGCTCTATAAGGTGGATACGCAGACAGACAACGATTGCCGTTTATATAGTAGATAAATAAATATATATACATGTATATGGCAATTAGACACTGCCATAGACTGGTGAAATGTGCACGCTTTTCTGGTGAAATGCGCACGGCTTAATATAGTTCTACTATCTGTCGCACGGCTCTATTGGCATTTTGTTTGCCGGTCTTAATTTTGATTAAAAAAGGCTTGTCAGGTTTCAATGTCAATTTTAGGCCAAATTATTCTGTC
This sequence comes from Watersipora subatra, assembly GCF_963576615.1. Taxonomy (NCBI): domain Eukaryota; kingdom Metazoa; phylum Bryozoa; class Gymnolaemata; order Cheilostomatida; family Watersiporidae; genus Watersipora; species Watersipora subatra. Next base: position 37,969,279 of record NC_088715.1, read on the forward strand.
TAGTTATGTATTATCCGATCAGAGGGGTAAGTTTTAGAATAATGTCTACACTTTTCAAAGACTTAGTAACATATTTAAATAGGTGTATATGTGTTTTGTATCGTAATTATACTTAAACAACTCCACACAAAAATGATTAAATTTTGTAATATGTTATTATATATATGCGATCACCTACATACAGTCAAACATGGATAACTCGAACTTCACGGGACCGAGCAAAAGTGTTCGAATTATCAGAGCGTTCAAGTTATCAGAGCACTGTCACAAGTCCATGTATTTACTTATTTATTAGTAGATACATGTACATATGCAAACTATAATATAAATCAAAAGCACAAATGGCTTGTTTCAAATTAAATGCTTCTAATGTAAAGTTTAAAACGTTTTTATCAAAAAGTATAGAGATTTTTCTATCACTTGAGATTGGTTTGTTGTTTGAGGTGATGTTATTGCCAGGACGTTTTTTTAGATTGACATTGGCAAAACCTGATCGTTGTTGAAATGCTCAAAAGAAAAGACATCTTTTTCTTTTGAGCGTTTTACCCACGATCAATTTTGCCGACTTTTCTTGAAGTTTATGCAACTTCAAGAAAAAGTTACCAAAGAAAAATTCCTTACTTTACCTGGGATTCGTTAAGAGCAACACTCCGAGGCAGTTCAATCAAAAGTTTTACGAGGTTTAACGGTACATTGTATATCACTCACGCTTTCTGAATAGATACTTATTGAATGTACACACGTATTCTGTGTTTAGGTCAAACGATGAATAGTTTTTTTAGCTAAAACAACGTATACGTTTAATAAAAACAATTTTAAGACGTTTTAAACATTCAACATTCCGACGTTGATTCAACACGGAATCAACGTTGGAAAACTATTCGTCACGGGCTAGCCGGGTCACGCACTCAAGGATTTTCGCCACGCACATACAAAACAACATGCTGTTTTTGTTTTGTATGTGCGTGGCGAAAATCCTTGCGCGCGTGACCCGGCAAGCCCATGCTATTAATCGTATAGCAGTATAAATCAAATTTGACCAAACCTTTAGAAAAGTCGTTGACAAAATTATTTTGCCGATGGTGGTAAGAACAACGCTTATGAATTACGAAAATATGAGGTTTACCTCTATGGCTTTGAATAAAGTGATTTTCTAAAGCGATAACAACCGTTTCGGTAGCCGTTGGGCAAAAAAACAGTTCGAATTAACAGTGTTGAGTTCGAGTTATCTATAGCAATTTATCATTACGTGGGAACGGACCAAAGAAACTGTTCGAATTAACCATGTTTTCGAGCTATCCGTGGCCGAGTTATCCATGTTTGACTGTATATATAATATATAATATATATATACATGTGTGTAGGTGATCGCATATATATAATCACATATTACATATATATGTTATATATGTAGGTTAATCACCCGCATATATAATATATATATATATATATGTAGGTCTTATATAATAAGGGTGACTTATGTTCCCATGATCAAACACGAGCGAAGCTAGTATTTGGGAGCTTTATATGATGAATGCATATGCACACACAACTCTCAAAAATTGTTCACCCACACAGTACCGAAACCTTGTACCGAAATCTTATCAAAAAATTTTATCAGTTTTGTGTGGAGTCATTTAAGTATAATTACGATACAAAACACATATAAACCTATTTAAATATATACATATATATATATATAAATAAAAAAAATTGTTTCCTCACCCCAGTTAACCCGTATGGGTGGTAGTTTCTGCTCTAACTCGGGTCTCCTACCAGAAACCTGGGAGTTTGAGCACTCGCCTCAAGATCTTAGCTGTTCCCAGTAGCGCACTTTTCTGCAACTCACCTGAGTTGATTGCTGTTGGTATTTGGGCAAGCCACATTTTATGCCCCGGTGTTATTGCGCTCAGTGCTCCAATGACTACTGGAATTACAGTTGTTCTTACATTCCAGCATTTTTCAATCTCTTCTCCAAGAGGGAGATATTTCTCGACCTTTTCTTTTTCTTTGCTGTCTATATTGTAGCCATTGGGTACTGCTATATCTATTATAGTAGCCCTCTTGTTCTCCTTGTCTACCACCACTATATCTGGTTGGTTTGCTAGGAAATGCTTGTCAGTCCAGATGTAGAAGTCCCAGAGGATCTTAGCGCGGTCATTTTCATTGACCTTACCAGGAGTTTCCCACCAGTGTTGTGGTTTGTTAAGGTCATACTCATCACATAGACTTCTATACACAACACCTGCGACATGATTATGCCACTCAGTGTATGCATTTCCTGCTAGCTGCTTGCATCCACTGCTGATGTGTTGGATGGTCTCAGGGGCATCTTTGCACAGTCTGCATCTAGGATCGTCTCTAGTGTGATAGATTTTTGTTTAGAGTTGCCTTGTTGGGAGCACTTGCTCCTGGGCTGCCATGATTATAGCAACTCTGTATTGGCCGCTAGGTTTCCTTTGTTCAGCCACATATATGTCTGGTGAAGATCGACAACTTTAGATATTTGTCGGTGGTAAGCACCTTGAAGAGGTTTCGTGTGCGAGTCAATTTTCTCATCATCAGGGCAAAGGTCCATTGTAAGAGCAGCTGATTGAAATTCAGCTAGCAACTTATCTGAAGTGGCCATGGAGGCTGCATATGCTTTGATGCTTTGCTCTTCCTCCTTCACTGTCTGCTGTACACTTTTGAGTCCCCTACCACAATCTTTTCTATTGAGATACAATCTAGTAGTATCAGATTTCAGATGGAGTGCTCCATGCATGGTCAGCAGTTTACGAGTTGCTATATTTGTTGCTATATATGTACAATGTATATATATATACATATATATATATATATCTATATGGATAAAAGGGATATATATATATTATATATATTATATATATATTTTATATATATATATATTATGCATGGTATCTATTATATATGTAGGTGATTAACATTTAAACAGCTCAAATGAAGATATGAGATCAACAGTTACGCTATAAGTTTATTTGGTGTATTGAAAAATTAAGTAGCTGCCTACAGAAGGATTATTCTCTTGTTTTTCAGTTTCTCACTGGATCCTTGATTGCTAACATCTGAATGAGAGAATGGAGAAAAGCAACTTGACATGAATATAATGAATATAAGGAGGGAAAAGGTTGATAGACTGGAAGCTGGCTCTTCAGTAGCCTTTTTCTCGCTTACAAACTCTGTATTTAACTGTTACTATAGTTATGTCAGATTAAAAAGTGCTAAATAAAACAATAAAAGTATGTATACAAAACCTGTGAAAGTAGGTCAATTGTTGACACGATTACAGTGGGCAAAAATACCATTCCACCTGACACGAAGGAAACATCTTTCCTAATGTTTCTATTAAGAATGTTCAACAGTGTATAAATAACTTTTACTTTTATGTAATATTTCATTGCGTTTCATCGCCTACAATTTTGAGTAAAGTGTTATTGGAAGAGATAACATCTTGTTGTCCGAGGACACATAGTGAATGTATTTCAATATCAGCTCCTGAGCTGAGTACATGTATAAGTACTCCATGTATAATCTTTTATATTAAAAGATTTAAGAAAACGTGTCATGAGTGCGCCGTGTTCACTGCCAGACATCTGGGAGAGGCATCATTAGTTCTATACTCATCCATCTTTCGACTTGCGGTGGTCCTAAATGACCTGTCAAACTTTCCATAGCAAGAATGGAAGTTACATCATTTATGAAATCAATTATGCATTACTTTGGTCAGGCAATTAAGTTAGAGAGTTTGGCAGATGTCCAAGTCGGATGAAACCCGCTACCCTGTACCACTGAGCCTTGGCAGCACCTCGAAGGAAAGACACCATAGATGAATAACGCTTGCAGGAGTAGGTGGCCAAAGATAAAAGGGCTGGGTGAGGGAGTGAGTGGAATATCAAAAGCCCTCATTCACTCTGAATGCTTTATCATAATTGGCAAGCTGATAGTCGGTATGTTTAACAATGAAATCTTAAATAAGCCAAAAGAAAGTAGCTCAACTTATGATAAAACGTAGTAACAAATAAATTCCCTTTATATAAGTAAATCTTTTAAAAATATAAGATATTTTTGAATATCTGTTTTTACAACAATTCATAAACATTATTACTACTTTTTCCTTTACTAGAAATAGAGCTCAATAATAGAAATTTACATGAGGAAATGTTAACAGCCAAAAGCTACTTGTTGTTTTCATCTCGAAGGTCTTTGCAAGGCAGCGGCTCCCAAGACTGATGCTAGTACATGTATAAGTACTCCATGTACAAGTGCTCTACGTATAAGTATTCTATGTATAAGCACTCCATGTATAAGTACTCTATGTATAAGTACTCTACGTATAAGTACTCTATGTGTAAGTATTCTATGTATAAGTACTCCATGTATAAGTACTCTATGTTTAAGTATTTTATGTATAAGTACTCCATGTATAAGTACTCTATGTATAAGTACTCTGCATATAAGTATTCTATGTATAAGTACTCCATGTATAAGTACTCTATGTATAAGTACTCTGCGTATAAGTACTCTATGTATAAGTACTCCATGTATAAGTAATTTCTGTATAAGTACTCCATGTATAAGTACTCTGCGTATAAGTACTCTATGTATAAGTACTCTATGTATAAGTACTCCATGTATAAGTAATGTATGTATAAGTACTCCAAGTATAAGTACTCTGCGTATAAGTACTCTATGTATAAGTACTCTATGTATAAGTACTCTATGTATAAGTACTCCATGTATAAGTAATGTATGTATAAGTACTCCATGTATAAGTACTCTGCGTATAAGTACTCTATGTATAAGTACTCCATGTATAAGTACTCTGCGTGTCAGTACTCTACATATAAGTACTCCATGTATAAGTAATGTCTGTATAAGTACTCCATGTATAAGTACTCTGCGTATAAGTACTCTATGTATAAGTACTCCATGTATAAGTACTCTGCGTATAAGTACTCTATGTATAAGTACTCCATGTATAAGTACTCTGCGTATCAGTACTCTACATATAAGTACTACATGTATAAGTAATGTCTGTATAAGAACTCCATGTATAAGTACTGTATGTATAAGTTTCTTGCAAGTTCTGCAAGATAATGTAACATTACAATGTACTATGTGCAGAGTTCTTACCTTCGAGACAGATGTGTAACTAAACGCTGAATCCAACTTAAATGAATTCAGCTAACTTAACACATACTTGAAGGAAGTTTTAGTGTGTATTTTAATGAACTTCAAACTTTGAACTAAAAATTTTAAGTAAGGTGAAAAAATCTTATAACAGGACATCGTAACCCATGGACACACTGCACTGTATTAATTAATACGTCATTTAGCGTGTGCCATCAAGAGAAAGGTTTGAGGTATATGATAAGAGCGATAGAAGTCGCAGGACTGTGTAGCTCATTGGTTAAATGTGTGATTAAAACATTCCTTACCGATAGCCTTGAGTTCAAATCTCATGCGAACTGAGCTTTTCATTTCAAGATTTTAACAGTTATAGCTATACAAACAGATATGTGAACAGACTACGACAAACTTTGAGACTGATAATAAACAACAAAAATGTATACACGAGGTGAATATACATGTGTGTTTGTCTATTATATGCATATCAAGGATTCCTTCATTTTTTGTGACGTCGTTTTATCGTTGCCGGCCATCTTTATAAACAGTTTTATCGTTAAAATAGGAAGCTTTTGCAATGGATTTTTGAAAACGATGCTTTTGTTTGCCATTTTTTTATCATAGTATCAAAACAACATCAAAAAATACTATTAAATAAAAGAATAATGATCGTATTTAACAAATATGGCAAATTTTTCGTGAACGAGCGCATGTGCAAATGGCTTGATGGCGTAAAAAAAACGATGAATAAAACAACATGTGTATATCTGTTATATATAAGTGCATGCATATACCAGCCGTATGCCTGGCGCTCCACAGGTAATAAAACAGTTTTTACATGGAAGACTTGTATATATATATAATATATACATACATATGCATACATGTATGTATATTTATGTATATGTATGTGCATATATATACATACATAACTTATATATATTAGTATTTACCAAAGTAAATCTAAAACCAAATATACATATTCAATCTACTTCTCCAGCGAATGGCGATAAACAACAGAGAAGTAAGATAAACAAGAGAGACAAATCTATTTATTATGACATTTGGCGAGGAGAGCCGCATAGCTAGTAGATATCTATTGTGAGGAACAATACCCATGCGCTTATGTGATATCTAGAAACAGTGGTGAAAGTAACTATGCCATGTGCGGAGTCATCAGTTCTATCTGATGGATGAATAATAGCGAAAGTAGTTCTGAATTTAGCATTTCTAGAGTCACAAGATTTCTCTCCTTATATTCTTGGTATGCTCTGAATTTCTACACGCGAGTTTGTTGAAAATGTTTTATCACTGGTTTGTGAAAAAGTCAAAGATATTTCTTCTGAGTTTTTTCATCGTTAAAGTTTAAAGAATGGCCGTTTCATCACATTCATATGTACCAAAATTTCTATTTTTGTTGAATTGTTTTTCTCTTCCTTCTTCGTTTAACCGGGAAAAATTAAACAAAGAAGGAAGAGGGTTAACTTCAACCCTCTCCCACTTTCTTTTACGAAACAAGGCTATAAACAGATTTATTTTTTACCTGAGCGTGTAAAGGCCAACACTGCCAGACACGACTCTAAGACTGCTGGCTATCAACCAGGAATATAGATTGTAATGCAGGACAAAGCTGTTGGCAGGCGCGGTATCAGATGGATTAGTCATGCGATCTAGACAAATATGTTCCTGTAATTTATTGGATACAGTTGAATATAGTCGAACGGATCAGATGGGTAAGCTTGAAGATATTGCCTCAACTTTTCAAAGACTTGGTAACATATCTAAATAGGTTTATATGTGTTTTGTATCATTATTATACTTAAACGACTCTACAGAAAAAAAAATTGAGTTTTTTGATCGGATTTCGGTACAAGGGTTTGATTACGGCGGTTGATGGATAATTTTTTCAGGAGTTGTGCACGCATATGCATTTATCATAAAGCTCCCAAACAATTGCTTCACTCGTGTTCGGTCATGGAACAATTGCTTCGCTCGTGTTTGGTTGCAGGATAAATATATATATATATTTAAATACATATATATATTTATATAGAAAGTTAGTAGGCTCAGTGAGAGATCCAACCACAGTTTGGAGTGACCAAAAAGGGAAGCCACAATAGAAGCTCTAAAATCTGTCAAACAGCAGCTAGTAGCACTCTCGGCACGACTGAAGCGGTACACCAAAGAGCAAGATAACAAGAGAATGAACAAACTGTTCATGAATAATCCATCAAGAGTGTATTCCCAGTTCATAGGTGAACTGCGGAGGCCAATGTCAGATTCTCCCCAATCCCGCACCTCAAGCTCTAGAAGGACATCTGGGAGAAAGAGACTACTCATAACAACACTGCAAATTGGCTGAAGAGGCTTAAAGAGAGTCACCAATACACTGTGGCTCAGAAAGGACTCATCATCAGCGAAGTGGACATCAAGTGCAGAGTACAGCGTATGAAAAACTGGGCGGCACCTGGCCATGACATGATTCAAGCCTTTTGGTTGAAGAAATTGACATCACTTAACACTAGAATGGCTAAGCAGATGGAATGCCTAATAGAAGAAGGCGACCATCCGGAATGGCTGACCAAAGGACGAACTGTACTTCTGATAAAAGATCCAAAGCAGGGCCGACTCCCAAGAACTATTGATCAATAACGTGCTTGCCCACCACCTGGAAACTGCTCTCAGGAATAGTTTCAGACAAACTTGAAGAGCACATGAGTCACTATATGACCAGTGCTCAGAAAGGAATTGGGCGCATCACCCGAGGAGCCAAACATCAGTTACTGGTGGATCGGACGGTCTGTCATCTGTTCAAAACGGCTCAAATTGGACGTAGTTGTTACAAGATGGTTTTTGTTTACACGTTCATGCAACCTCATTTGTCAAAATATGTTCACAAATATACTTGACCCAATCAATAAAACCATGTCTATTGTTCTTACACGTCTATTTTATCATCATTGTAATGCTGTCACTTTTAGCACTGATATCTTATAACTTACCATAAAAATTCGTTTAATTTTTTAACCTTAGCTTGAAGGAGTACATATCATTGTCTGATAATTATGACGAGCCTGTTGGTCCCCTGTGATAATCAAAAAGTGTTGCAGAAATTATTTGCGAAGTATTGGGTCACATGATCAGATTACGACTTGACAAGTAGATCAAGCCGAAACAAAGCTGTAAAGTAGTGAGTATATATATTTGATATGGGGTCTTCAGTAAAATCCGAAGTGTTTGTCATAAACTAGTGTTATGATAAGTTTATATTGAGCTTTTTATTGGCTTTTCAATTCACGTGATAACATCACGTGTCAAAACAATAACCAAAATGTTTGAGAACGTCATCAAAATAAAGAAATTCCAAACTACAGCAAACATCCCACATGGGTTAACTGAGGTTGAAGAAACAGTTTTTATATATCTACGTGTATATACATATACAAGTATCATCTGTATACCTATATATAAATATGTATATATGTATACATACAATGTACATCATCGCATCGCTTGATAAATATAATCCTACTTATCAGCAATGCGTTCAGGTATTTTACCAGCTATGCTTTTATTCCACTAAATACACACCAGACTTTTAGTGTTAGCAATTTTATCTGATGATTATTGCTTTGCAATATAAAACTATTAGTAATAAAATTGTTTTGAACTGAACTTAAACTTTCATCTAACTTAATTTTACATATATATATAAAATTAAGTTAGATGATTTTAAGTTAATATATATATATATAAATATATATATACATATATATATATATATATATATATATATATATATATATATATTGCCAGCCACATTTTATGCGCCGGTGTTATTGCGCCCAGTGCCCCAATGAATATATATATATATATATATATATATATATATATATATATATATATATATTCATTGGGGCACTGGGCGCAATAACACCGGCGCATAAAATGTGGCTTGCCCAAATGCCAACAATAATCAACTCAGGTGAGTTGCAGAAAAGTGCGCTATTGGGAACAGCTAAGATCTTGAGGCGAGTGCTCAAACTCTCAGGTCTCTGGTAGGAGACCCGAGGTAGAGCAGAAACTACCACCCATACGGGTTAACCGGGGTGAGGAAACAATTTATATATATATGCATGTATATATATATGCATATATATATATATATATATATATATATATACAGTGAAACTCGGATAACTCAAACTTCAAGGGACCGAGCAAAAGTGTTCGAATTATCAGAGCACTGTCACAAGTCCATGTATTTACTTATTTATTAGTAGATACATGAACATATACAAACTATAATATAAATCAAAAGCACAAATGGCTTGTTTCAAATTAAATGCTTCTAATGTAAAGTTTAAAACGTTTTTATCAAAAAGTATAGAGATTTTTCTATCATTTGAGATTGGTTTGTTGTTTGAGGTGATGTTATTGCCAGGACGTTTTTTAGATTGACATTGGCAAAACTTGATCGTTGCTGAAATGCTCAAAAGAAAAGACATATTTTTCTTTTGAGCGTTTTACCCACGATCAATTTTGCCGATTTTTCTTGAAGTTTATGCAAAGATTACCTTACTTTACCTGGCATTCGTTAAGAGCAACACTCCGAGGCAGTTAAATTAAAAGTTTTACGAGGTTTAACGGTACATTGTATATCACTAACGTTTTTTGAATGGATACTTATTGAATGTACACACGTATTCTGTGTTTAGGTCAAACGATGAATAGTTTTTTTTAGCTAAGACAACGTATACGTTTAATTACAACAATTTTTAAGACGTTTTAAACATTCAACATTCCGACATTGATTCAACACGGAATCCACGTCGGAAAACTATTCATCACGGGCTAGCCGGGTCACGCACTCAAGGATTTTCGCCACGCAAATACAAAACAAAAACAACATGCTGTTTTTGTTTTGTATGTGCGTGGCGAAAATCCTTGCGCCCGTGACCCGGCTAGCCCGTGCTATTCATCGTATAGTAGTACGTATAAATCAAATTTCACCAAACCTTTAGAACAGTCGTTGACAAAAATATTTTGCCGATGGAGGTAGTAACGACGCTTAGGAATTACGAAAAGTTGAGGTTTACCTCTATGGCTTGAAATAAAGTGATTTTCTAAAGCGATAGCAACCGTTTCGGTAGCCGTTGGGCAAAAAACAGTTCGAATTAACAGTGTTGAGTTCGAGTTATATAGAGCCATTTATCATTGCGTGGGAATGGACCAAGCAAATTCAGTCGAGTTAACCATGTGTTCGCTATATCCGAGGGCGAGTTATTCATGTTTCACTGTATATATATATATATATATATATATATAGGTGTCGCAGGTGTTGTGTATAGAAGTCTATGTGATGAGTATGGCCTTAATAAACCACAACACTGGTGGGAAGCTCCTGGTAAGGTCAATGAAAATGACCGCGCTAAGATCCTCTGGGACTTCTACATCCGAACTGACAAGCATGTCCTAGCAAACCAACCAGATATAGTGGTGGTAGACAAGGAAAACAAGAGAGCTACTATAATAGATATAGCAGTACCCAATGACTACAATATAGCCAACAAAGAAAAAGAAAAGATAGAGAAATATCTCCCTCTTGGAGAAGAGATTGAAAAATGCTGGAATGTAAGAACAACTGTAATCCCAGTAGTCATTGGGGCACTGGGCGCAATAACACCGGCGCATAAAATGTGGCTTGCCCAAATACCAACAACAATCAACTCAGGTGAGTTGCAGAAAAGTGCGCTATTGGGAACAGCTAAGATCTTGAGGCGAGTGCTCAAACTCCCAGGTCTCTGGTAGGAGACCCGAGTTAGAGCAGATTTTACCACCCATACGGAGTATCCGGGGTGAGGAAACAATTTATATATATATATATATATATACATATATCTACTATATATACATTTCTCAAAGTTTGTCGCCTGTCTGTCGTCTGTCCTTTGGTATGTCTAGCTAAAGCCTAAAGCTATAAAAATTTTGAAATTAAAATGTATATATATATGTAGATTAGACTAGTATAATTATAGAAAATTACTAGCCTAACACTGTTGAACATTCATAACACATAGATTAGGAAAGATGTTTCCTTCTTCATGTCAGCAGGAGTTGTACATTACTTACTACAATTGTGTCACAAGTTGACCTACATTCACAGGTTTTCTATAATTTTATTTCTTTATTTAGCACTTTTAATCGGACATGTAACTATAGTAAATGCTAAATGTAAAGTTTGTAAGAGAGCATAATGCTATTGAAGAGCCCGCTTTACTAATCTATCAACCTTTTCCTTCATTATATCCATGTCAAGCTGCTCTTTTCCTCCAGTCAGTCATTCAGATGTTAGCAATCAAGGATCCAGTGAGAAACTGAAAAACAAGAGAATAATCTTTCTGTAGGCAGCTACTTAATTCTTCAATACACCAAATAAACTTATAGCGTAACTGTTGATCTCATATCTGCATATGAGCTGTTTTAATTAACCTTAAATTAAATTAAACCTTAAAATTATGTTATACACATATAGAGGTTTTTAACAATAACAATACATTGTATAGTTTTTAAATGAGCTTTAATAAATGGAAAGCTTTTAAAACTTGAATTTAAGGTAGAATTTACATTAAAGTGGGGAAAAATTTTGCATAATGTTATTTAACCTGTTACCTAATATCTATACCTGCACCTGTTACCTAAACCTGTTACCCTGTAACTATACCTGCACCTGTTACCTAAACCTGTTACCCTGTAACTATACCTGCACCTGCTACCTAAACCTGTTACCTAGTAACTATACCTGCACCTGCTACCTAAACCTGTTACCCTGTAACTATACCTGCACCTGCTACCTAAACCTGTTGCCTAGTAACTATACCTACACCTGTTACCTAAACCTGTTACCCTGTAACTATACCTACACCTGCTACCTAAACCTGTTACCTAATAACTATACCTGCACCTAATACCTAAAGCTGTTACCTAGTAACTATACCTGCTCCTACTACCTATAAGCATATTACCTTTTACCTACACCTGTTTTTCACTGCCTATGGCTAGTGTTTATTATGTATTAACTACACATAATATCTTCTACTAACCGTCTACTAACTACACTTACTACCTATTACCTCCCTCCTAATGCCTACACCTACTATTTGAACCTATATTTACTATTACCTACTTGAACTTACTACCTATTGAAACTTCTACCTAAACCTTTTATCTATACTTATACCTAAACTTGCTATCTATTACTTACATCAGTGGCAATCACCTGCAAGCTTTTACTTATGATCTCCCGATTTTGAGAGTCCCTAATGCATTTACGGAAAGTTCCAAGCTTCTTCAGATCAAAGTTTTCTATGGCTATTAGATTAACTGTAAATGTTCATTTAACTTACAGTTAATAAGAGAATGTGGACACTCAGAGATGTTGGCGAATGGCCAACTGGAGCAGAATCTGGTGGCAACTCGGGCTCTGTGATCGGATGAGATGATATTCTGTACATAGTAATTTGACTTGTTGTAATAGACTGGTTACCAGATGAGACTGGGTACTTATTAATTCTACTTGTTGTAATAGACTCGTTACCAGATGAGATCGAGTACTTGGTAATATGACTTGTTTTAATAGTCTTTTGTAGTTTCACGAACAATGAATGGCTCAGAAGGCCAATCAGTGCGAATGATAAGAGACGAATTCAGATCATTGGTACTAACAATATCTAGTGTGTCGTCAGATGTTACTGGTGATTTAAACTCATTGGTAAAAGTGACACTAATAGTAGTGGTTTGGTGACTAGGTTTACCAGATGAGTCTGGGTACTTGGCAATACTACTTGTTGTGATAGACCCTTTACCAGATGATACTGGGTACTTGGTACTACTGCTTGTTGCACTTGACTCCTTTGGCTGACTGGCTGCGATCGGACTCTTTGTAGTTTTGAGTTCTTGCCGAGTAGCTTGAGTGTTTGCATGGGTGAGTGCTGACCGAACTACAAACAAAGATGCAAAGATTTTAATTACTAGCGGTTACATATTCTTTTGTTTCTTGTCGGTTCTGATTAACTTATGACAAGTTTCTGGAAATGTTATACATTTTACTGACAAAACATGTTTATAACTTTTTATCATAATTTACTACTAAAATATTAAATCTTTCTATTAAATTTCTCACACCTTTTGCTCTAAATGTCTGTTTACTGTTACAGCTTTGGTCATACTAACTTTTCAAGGTACTGAAAACATGTACCCTGTTGCTATGATTGCTATGCAACATTACCGATATCATTCTGCAACACTACAGTTAGTGTACTACTGTAGTACTGTAATATACACTATCATTGCTATTCTTAAATAGTATTACTGTAGTCTATACTACTGTTACCATTCTTTAATACCGGTGGGGCCTACTATAGTTTATAACACTGTTAGTACTTACATGTACCATAAAGCAATAGTGTTACTATTCTTTAATACCGGTAGGCCTACTATAGTTTATAACACTGTTAGTATTTACATGTACCATAAAGCAATAGTGTTACTATTCTTTAATACCGGTAGGGCCTACTATAGTTTATAACACTGTTAGTACTTACATGTACCATAAAGCAATAGTGTTACCATTCTTTAATACCGGTAGGCCTACTATAGTTTATAACACTGTTAGTACTTACATGTACCATAAAGCAATAGTGTTACTATTTTGTAACACCCAGTGCTTCAGTATAACAAAAGGTCTTTTTGACAGCTGATATTCAGCAATTATTCAACTTTTGGCTATTTATTATAAGCAAATAAATATTGAACTCTTATTATGTAAGATTGAAAGTTGAAATAAAACTTTGTACTTAAATATTCAAAAGGCATGGTAGAATTTCCTACATTTGGAGCACTCCTTCGTCATGAATAACTTGCAGGTCCTGGTATCGCAGCATGAGCACACTGGTTTTGTCCAGAAATAGAAAAAGCTGATGTGACCGCAATCGCATTCCTCATCTTCAATAGATACATGTATATAGTCAATAGATTTGGTCTGAGAATGAGACATGTACAATCGTTTTTAATCAAAGCTTGCTAGCTCTCTAGAGAAACTGAAGAAACATCCAGGATTTGGCTGAATCTGGCCAAATATTGTAGTTTAGCTTCAAGCGCTCACATTTCTAACTTAAAACTCTATTAAGTGAAAGACATCACCATGAGCTGACCCTTGACTACAAATATCTATGACAAGCTGAATGCCTAGTGTTGCCCGAGTAATAAAAGCCCTTTGCACAGATAAGTTATTTTTATTTAACATATAACAGCAGTTACCATTCTAACTTTCCAACTTCATATCATGAATAAAGTGCTTTGTGTAGTTTGAATAAACTAAGAGAAAAAAGAAAACAGCTGTAAAGGTTTTCAAACTTTTTAAAATAGCTGTAACTTTTACTTTTCATATCATGGAAGGAGTGATTCATTGAAATAAATTGGAATGAAAATGAAAAATTTAAAGGTATTTGAATGTAAATGTAAAATCATTATCAATTAATAGCTAAATATAGTCTGTCTGTTTTGCGACAATTACAATGAAAAGCTATTTGGTATACAACTATTTGATTTTAGTTCGTTTCAGTGTTGGCATCATAACGCAAAAATATCGTAGGCTATAGACGTATATAAAGCTGTATAGAACTCCATAGTAATTATCTAATGCAATCATCTCTTGGTGAAAATCATCAAAATCATCATCATTAAAAATAGTAACAAAACAATATGTCAACCTTAGTAACTATAGGTACCTGCAATGACTTTAGTGCATTTTGTGGTTATGATCTGCAAGATAATATAACATTACAATTTACTACGTGGAGAGTTTTTACCTTTGAGACAGAGGTGTAACATAAACGCTGAATCTAACTTGAATGAATTTAGTTTACTAAACACATACTTGAAGGAAGTTTCAGTATGTATTTTAGTAAACTTCAAGCATTTACCTAAAAAAGTTTTTATCTTTTTGCGAATCCATTTTTACCATGACGGATAACGCTGACCTTGCCATAGCGAGCAACGTATATCTCTTCATAACGAATATAATCAGTACGCAAATCGTCAAATTCTAAATTCGAGAGAAACTATTGTTGATAATGTGTGACAGAAAAAATTCGCCTTAACGAAAAACATATGAAAAGCATCATGTTTCAAAAAGTTGGGAAAAAAGTATTTGATAACATAGGCATCGTAACACGTGGGCGCAATGTTCAAATAATACGTTAATTAGCGTGTGCATACAATTAGCGTATGTACACATACATGTACATATACGTACCATACATATACATGTATGTGTACATATGAAAATTTACATCTATATATATAGATATACATATGTGACCTCTCATGTGAAAATCAACCAAAATGAGGGATTTTTAGATTTTGAGCTAGTAACGCAGCCAGATGCAGTATCTTGTGGAGGATTTAAAGCAATTTGAATTTTTGAGTTAGCTTGAGTAGTTCATGAGATATTGCGAATTTTTGGAAGGCACGTCAGCCAAAACTCTCAAAATCCTAAACGGAGAAAATCGCGAATAAAGACGCGACGCACAGAAATAGGTTGTTTACATTAGGTTCTCCTTGGATACGGCTATTTGTATTTCACTGACTGAGGTGAAACATGGTCCATGGAGTAAGTAAGCAAGCTGAAACAGCTGGTGTACACCAATTTAAAGTCAGGTCAACAAAAGACTGTTAAACCCTGCTTTCAAATTGAAAAAAAACTGGACATTTTTACGGATCCGTACTCTACACTAACCGCACATTAGGAATAAAATGAGAAGCTTCTAGGTATATCACCACTAACTGATAGGCTTCAGGATTTAACATCACATCTGAAATCCATACTGAGGTTTATTTTGCCAAAACAGTGAGTCTAAAAAACATAAGGGGTATCAGACCCAAAACCACGATTACACTCCTACTCACATTTGACTCGGAAAAAAGGCTGAAATTCATGCTATGGTCACGTTTTCCACCATGAGGCTTCTGGCAAACTAAATCCTCAGTGCCAGGACAGCAAAATTCAGGAATGTTAGTATACAAGTATTCTTGGCGGTCATAGTCTAAACCTTCAGGTTTTATCACATTCGGCAGTCCATTGATACCTTCAAGGTTCACATCATACATCATGGCAAGGGAGTCTAGATACGTCTGAACTTTTACTTTTCCTAAACAAAACAAAAGCATGGCTGTGTATCAGAGTGACCTTGGTAGCATGGTTAGCAAACAGTACACAAAACAATCTATGAGATTAACCCATAGATATATAAACCTAGATTGGCCAATAAGGCAAAAGCCTGTCAGACTTAAATAGCATGACGTTACGTCATTGTATTGTACCTAATGCTTGACTGCACTGTTGTTTACAATGGAGCTAATGAGAAGAAGGTGACAAAATCACATTCATTTTCACATAAAAACCTTCTTGGATACATAATCCAGTGAACCAAAGCGATTCTGTGATAATATCTGATAACCACCATAGATTAAAACTATAAAAGCTATGAAATGTTGCACACAAATGATGAGCCACCAGGGCTTTATTTGCCACCCCCTCCCCTTCCTATCCCCCTTCTCTCTTCTCTCCTTCCCCTTCTCCTAAGAAGAAGGAGGAAGGGGAAAAGAGAGAAGGGGAAAGGAGAGGGGGACAAATAGTCCACCCACCCAAAGAGCCAGACCCTGGCTAGGTAAAAGGCTAATATCATGCTGAACTAAACATGACTAAATATGATGAGCCTGTGAAGTTTTGATCTGATCAGGGAAGTGGAATCAGTGGCTTTCTTAGCTAGAGTTGGAATGAGACCAAGGAATGCAGGGTCGGGCCAGACTCAGGGTCAGCAATGAGGGCCAATATCGAGTCGGACTGGGTCAGCATGTGTGATATTTTTTATTCATTTACATGTAAGGTTGAGAGATAGTTCTATTACAGCCTAATGTTGTGACATTAGTAACCTAAGATAAAAGAACCCATTATCAATCCAATTATTATATTTTGTGGCTTGGTTTATAGATGCAATTTACAATTTATGATTAGACATCGGTGGATCAATGCTATTCAATGGGTGATAGATTAATGGCATGATTTGGCTAGTGTTTTTATTACAGGTTTTATTTTCAACTGCTATTATAATCAACAAGAGATTAGTTAAGAAATACTTTGCAAATATAGAAATGGATAACCCAGCATAAGGAGAGCAAAAATCCATCACTTCCTTAAAACTTCTGGTATTAGTGAAAGAAACTAAAAATAAAATAAATTTTCTAGATTTCAGGTTCCTAAACACGCTTTTAAGTTCCTCAGGATGCCTTCGTTGTAAATGGCTCAATAGTATTGAGGTGGACCCTTCTTTGTAACTTCATATTGTACAAATAACTTGGTATTTCCCTTTCTTGACCAGCTTCTTCATGAACTCCCAGACCACCGACATGTTGATTATTTTTTGCCAAAAAAAGTTGTGAAACCTATAGTCCAAAGACTATTGTCGCAGACGTAAAAATATAGTCTGAACTCACCTTGTTTTATTTCACCTGGTCTTTTCGCACTAGAACTATACGCGACTCTATTTCAATCGCGCTTAAAAAGCGATATACAATCGCTCTCATTTAGTCATAAACCTACCTGTGTCTTTGTACTGTATAAGAAAACCCGAGGGTCGGGTGGCCCGACCAGGGCACCTCTGACCCGGTGGGTCAAGACCAGACAAGCTACCCGTGCCAGCTCTATTGTTAGCTTCATAATGTGCCCTAATCGAAATATATCTCTTTGTTATCTCACGAGCTAGGCTACTATCATGAAGATTACACTTAAACAGTAGCATGATGTTGAACCTCAGCAACCTCTCCATGGTGGCAATTAGTGCTAGCCTGAGAAAGTTTGTCACCAACCCAGCACTACTAAGCAACACTCTCATCAATTTCTCACTGTAGTTGCAAACCTCAATCACCACAGGCAAAGATAAAGTCAAGCCACCACGATTCTTAACTGTGATTAGGGAAGTCGCTGCTTGGTTGACATCATAGTTGGTAAAATCCATGATGCTAGTGATACAATCATTACACTTCAGCTTTAGTGACCGAGATACATAGCCAGTTGTAAAATAATCATTCTGTCTCATTTTTGACTTAGGACATACTTGCATACTCATCATATTTAGTCATGTTTAGTTCAGCATGATATTAGTCTATTTACCTAGCCAGAGTCTGGCTCTTCAGGTTGGTGGGCTATTTGCCTCCCTCTCCGTTCCCTCTTCTTTTTTCCCCTTTCCACTTCTTCTTGGGAAAAGAGGAAGGCGAAAAGAGAGAAGGAGGATAAGAGAGGGTAGCAAATAAAGCCCTGATGGCTCATCATTTGTGTGCAACATTTCATAACTGTTGTAGTTTTAATCTATGGTGGTTATCAGACATTATGTCAGAATCGCTCTGGCTTACTGAATTATGTACCCAAGAAAGTTTTTATGTGAAAATAAATGTGATTTTGTCACCTTCTCCTCATCAGCTCTATTGTAAACAACAGTGCAGTCAAGCATTAGGTACAATACAATGACGTAATGTCATGCTATTTAGGTCTGACAACGCAGCCAATGGAAATAGCTATTGATGACTAATATAAGTTTATATATCTATGGACTAACCGAGGTAAGCTTGGCTGAATGAAAACTTGTGAAAGCTTTTAATTTCAGTAATATTTTTAGCGCTGTGGAAGTATGAAGCCCAGTCATAGACAGGTACAATTTGCTCACTACTCTGTGAGCCGACAAGCTGTGCCAAATTAGGCCGAGCAGACTTCTCCACTATCTAAAAGTATCAGTCATGTATCTCCAGGCTACAAGTTCTTCTCCCAATATGGTGTGAACAAGAATTAAAAACAGTCCTATAATTATACTCACCTGCACCAAATCATCCGATTATGAAACCATTGTTCGTCGGTAGGTCTTCTTTACGGCACCGAAAAGAGCATCGCAAGCAAACTTTGTGTGGCCTTCAACCAAGAAGTTCATTTCCACCTCTGCATGTAGATTCTGCTGACATCTCCAAGCCAAGTAAAACATCATGAAGTTGTTTAATTCTGTCCACTGAAAAGATAAAGGGAGCTGTGGTAACAAGAGTCTGGCTCAGTCGAGGGTATTGCCCTTCGATGGGAAGGTCTCAGGGGCACACTGAATGAGATAAAAAACATCATTACTAGAACTTAGAAAGCTTAACAAGAAGTCAAGCTAAAAAAGAGCACTTCTACCAACCAGCAGTTGCCAGCATGAAAAACAAGCTTTTTCTCTCCCAGGCCATAATGTTCCAAAAAGTGATGGATGTATGAAATAACAGTGTTGGCTCCCTTAGTGGTCAGTGATGCCTCGTCTATTAGATAGTTGACTTGTTGTGGCACAGACTCATTGCAGACTCCAAACAAGCCACACTTTTTTGGGGTTTTAAAATAGATTGGACCCGGTTGGTGGGGATCATTAGGATAGTGGACTTGCAACATGCATGAAAGAAAAAAATATAATTACTGAATGGGGAGTAGAGGTGGGGGTGGGGGAGAGGGTACTCTTTATCAAAGATTCTGCAGGGCATCACAGTGGCCTCGGAAAAAAAGCTGTTAAAAGCGATGTGTATGTGAGTACATTTGTATGTGCGACAAACGCTAATCCCAGCAATTAGCCACTAATTGTGTTCTTAAAAAGCACATAATACACTCCACACCACAGGAAAGTCATAATGAGAAAGCAATACTGGCATTGTTAAAAGGGTAATCTCCCATATAGCTACATATGTGCACACAAAGTGGTAGAATAAACTCACAAATGATTGTAGAGGCTGAAAAGAAGGTATTACACTTGTATGAAAACCATGTACTATAAGTGAAATCAAAAAGAGTGACATTACTCACATTAAGGAAGGACTACTATCTAACAAGACTACATACTTGCTGAGCAAAGTCAAAACTGTAGTGAGCGATTGCTAGACCAGACAATGGTTGGTTGCAGCCATAAACTTTGTTAGCAGGAAGTTGACTCTTACAGTCTCGCAAGCACTGATTCATTTATTCTCGAGCAGCCTTAGCATGGCACAATTGGTCAGAATGATCTTGCAATAACTTTAGCTTCTCCTCATCAGTGTATGTCAAAGATCTACAAGTTGGTTCAAAGAATTCAATCTCTCTCCTTCAATAATTTGCACTGAGGTTTTTAGAGTGTCAACCGGGCAAGGTGATGCTGGAATCCTTACCTAGAAATGTAAGTGTTGTTTCGATGGCATGTTCAGCATAGATCTGTACTGGGCTTGGAGATCAAGAGGAATGAAAGAACTTCCGACCAAACCTTGCGGAATGTGGTCATACCACGGGCTACTACACCATCCTCAGTACATGCATTTGTACAGCCATCGTGCAAGGAAGCTATAGTAAGACAACTAGGCAGGACCTTGAGTTCCCCTTTTTTGAAACCTAAAACAGAATTACCATCTACTTTATTCTTACAGCCAGCTACATGGGCAGACAAGTTAAAATTGCCCATGGACCGGATGGGAAAAGCCAACATAGATTGGTTATCTACCTGGAACACGACCTGGTAGAGCCAGAGCATTAGCCTCCGCTGTGTTATTGAGAAAGTCAACAATCCTCTGAGATTCTTTCAGTGAAATGGACCTAGGAGCACCACCTTTGTAAAAGAAGTCTCTTGGAGTTGCACCAGGATTTGACTCATAGGCTGCTGTCAGTGCCTTGAATCTACTGCTCTTGGTAGAATTTCTAAAAAGGAAAAATTCTCTGCACACAACAGTGTTTAAAAAAACCAGATTGGATCATATTTTGATTGGGAAAATCTAAAGAATGAGCTAAGGAGGTGATCAGCAACGGATTCTGACTCTGAGACACCTTTACGAGTAATAGTCTTAGTGGATTGATTGCTCATGCCATAGGGTTAATGTCAGCAGGCAAAAAAATAAACACACAAGCATTGACACATTGAATAAGTCATGTGGCAACTGGCAATCAATTATGAGTAAAGACACACCTAACTCAGGCCAGAGAGTACGACTGATCACTGAGTCATGTATTGTATGATGTAATTTTATGCGACTTAGGGAGGCATACACTGGGCCAGCAACTAGTAGGCTACTAAACCCACACTATTACTACCAAAAATAAACAGCTGAGATCAGAAAAGATCAATAAGACTCACATTATATCTAAAGTTGCATCTTGCCTTTTTTCTGATCTTTTCCTTATGCTTGAAAGGTTTTGTGGTGTTCTCATCATCCACACAAGTAGAAATTCGGCCCATGATAACTGAATCTAACTCTGTCTTTGACATTCCTTTATTGGAAGTCAGCTGAATGGAGATCTGTGGATGGAAATCCACAGATGTGGATGAAATCTGTGAAATCACATGGAGTTCTGTCAAATTTTTTGATGCAGTCACACTTGCAACTGAAGCTATCAGGTTCATTAGACACCATAGGATGAGTTGGTAAGCTGGCAGCTGGTGATTCGGAAACATTAACCGGAGTACTATTCGAGTGAGTAACAGTTAATCCTTCAGTAGGTTCAATATCATCTTTTTCATCGTCAATAAATTTGGGCATCCGAGCTTGCAGGTCATCAGTAACATGAAAATCTGGATCTATCGACATTGTTTCTCTATAAGCGGCATCAATTTTATTGAGCAATGTGCCAAGTTCCTCAGATTCATCCAGATTAAAAAAGTTTTACAAAGTTTTAAAATCTCCATGAGTCGCTATTTTGATGACGTTACAATCGCATAGCAACGACTATGATTGCAAAATTTTGGCATGAGGAGCCAATAAAATCATTTTTTGACTTCAGAAATAAATTCCTCACACTCTGATTGGTCTAGGGTAAAAAAATAAACAAAATAGCCATGTGCTCCCAATAAACGTAATGCAAACTTCGAAGCTCCATTACTAACAATAGTGAATGCCGACTTTTGGCTGATTTTCACGCGAGAGGTCACATATATTATATAGTTGTACATAATGTATTATGTTGTTATTTATATAAGTATATTTTATATACAGGTATGTAGACACATCACATGTATATATGCATACATGTGATATGTACACACATCACATGCATATATGAATACATGTGATATGTAGACACATCACATGTATATATGCATACATGTGATATGTACATGCATCACATGTATATATGCATGCATACATGTGATATGTACACACATCACATGTATATATGCATACATAGGATATGTACACACATCAAATGTTTATATGCATACATGTGATAATACACACATCACATAGATATATGCATACATGGGATATGTACACACATCAAACGTTTATATGCATACATGTGATAATACACACATCACATGTATATATGCATACATGTGATATGTACACACATCACATGTGTATATGCATACATTTACATCTATGTATAAATTTCAGTGTTTATCCTTCGCCTGTCTAGTTATAGCAATAAAGTTTTATTAGCGGAAAATCCAAATCACGAAGGAGTTGAACTCAGAACTTCTACCTCGGCAGCCCAGTGAGTTAATCCACCACACTGTATTGTCCTTGCCATACTATTGCATAATAGAGCACATACTTATGCATCACTTGTAAAAATACTAACACGCTTTAAGTTCATGCTTGCATTATTACTTCAGATGTAGGTCACGGCTTTTATTATAGTGAGTTACCAGCTTTGTTAGCTATTCTACCCATATTCAGTGGGTAATTGTTTTATTACATGTGCAAGGCCGGGCCTTCAGCTAATTTTACCATATTTGAATAAATTTTAATAAAATAAATGTTAATAATAAATATTATGTTAATAAATAAATAAATGCTAACATTACCATATGTTTGAATAAATACATTGTGAATGTATAATTTCTAAAAAGTTACATACCTCCTTCAATGGCGTAGTTACCACAGGTCTGAAGCTTTTTAGGAACACGAGGTTCATTGTTCATACAACTTTTCTTGTCGTCCTCAGGAGCGGTTTTGTGTAAGTACTCAACGTCACACGCAGTCCACATCAAATTGGAATTTGGTCTTTTAACTTTATTGAAAAATAAAGTACCATTCAACTGCAGTATTAATAAACAAGAAAAGACATTTTGGTTCATTCTTTGCTCATACACAAGTATTAATATAAGTAAAGATAAAGAAGACAAATAAAATGACAGAGAGCTTGAGCTATATATACTTGAGCTTGAGTATATAACTAGAGCTAGATTATACCAATATATCAATCTCAATATATCAATATCAATATATCAATATCAATATATCAATATCAATATATCAATATCAATATATCAATATATCAATACCAATATATCAATATATCGATATATCAATATATCAATATCTCAATATCAATATATCAATATTAACATTCAGAAACTTGTACACGTGTTACTTCAAGTAGAGAGAAGAGCATGGAAAAATATTTGACAAAATTTTAGTTGAAAATTTTCAAATATTTATTACAGATTTGAGAGGCTTCAAAATTAAAACTTAACTCACGACCTGGAAATATGAACTGTAATGCAATAAACTGTATGTTCATGTCAGAACATTTAGTATATTGAAAAAAGATGTTCAGTTTTTTTTTAAAGTTTATGCTCAACGTCTCAAACAATAGAAAATAGTAGTAATTTGAGGAAGTAGGCATTTGCAGTACTGCTTGATTAGGTACATTCTAATCTATCATAAACATACCTTTTCTGGATGTCATGAAGCACATCTTTCCAGCTGGACATCTACATTTCCATGTCGATGGGTAACTCAATCCTACGATGCGTCCGATTGCAAATGTAAGAGTGTTTGCAGTTCTCCATTTGTCATCCTGGCCATAGTCCTTCACAATGCCACCGTTATCTGCCATACACACACTTTTAGCTGTTTTTACTGTGATCCCGTTAAACATATCTATGGGTGTTAGAAGTATCGCCGCGTCGTAATAAATTTGTTTAGGATTCCTCACTTGATTCTGCGCATAAGTTCTGAATGATTGCAAAATTTTTGAAGAGTCGTATTTGTATTTGGTCATTTCATAAGGGAATGGGTAGGGTTTAGTTACATCAATAATTTCTAACTCTTTCAAGGCAACAAAGTAAGTTACTCCCACAAAATTCAAATTTGTTAAAAACAATATGTCTCTTACGTAGTCCAATACATTTATGTTCAAAGGGTTCAAGTAGTCGAACAACTGCGGGCCAACCATAACGTAAAGCTCGATGTACCACATTTGCTCTGGAAACTGCCTTTTGAGGCGTGGTCTTTTCTCACTTCCTTTCTCCAAGTTTTGTGTAATTTCAGTTTTTTTATCACGCACATTCAAACCTGCTTCTCTAGCAGCTCCGCAATTTGTACTGTTTCTTAGTCTAAAATGAAGACGTGCAGAAAGCAGAGTTGACGACACAGAAAAGGTACGATCATGACTACAAATACGAATGAAGAATTTATCGCAGAACTTTAGTAAGACATCAGAGTTGTTATCTCCTGCTACTTTGCCTGCATAGATGCAACACAATGCTCTTTCAGTGTCTGCTTTGGCTAAACTTTCGTTTTCTGATGCATATCTAGCAATGACATTTTTCCTTTCCATCGAGTTTATGTCCAGCTTCCAAGTCATTGAGCCAAAGTTGTCTCCTTTTAAATGCATTTGAACATCTCTACGATCTTTGTTCAATAATGTCATTAGATCTCTCAAGTCGACTGGCTTTTCAATTTTGGACTCTAATTCAGAAAATGATGAAATGGAAATATTCACAACAGCTTCTTTGGATGTACTTATGCTACTAACAGACTTACTTATGCTACTAACATCTTCAGCATATGTTACGGCTATAAGTATCACGAGTCTCAGAAGATTCATTCTACTAAAGTTAAAGAAGTCGTGTGAACCTGTTTACATACTAGACACAGACTGCTCGCATCAGCACTTATAGTGTTCTAAAATATTTCACATTTAAAGTCGTTTTGAGAATGCTAATATCAGTTTATTCTTTGATAAATCTCTACACACTAGAGTTGCCTGCTACTTGCTAATAAATCTATATACAGTGTATATATTTCTCAAAGTCTGTTTTCGGTATGTCCAGCTATAGCTATTACTAGAATCTTGGAATAAAGAATCCGTACCGAAGAAGATTTGATCTCGGTACCTCCCATTCCCCAGTCAAACGCTGTACCAATTCAGCCACAAAGATCAAAATACTAGCTACGCCTTATATGTCGCTATATGGGAGCAAATACCATGACTGGGTCATGGTATTTGCGTCATGGCGTACCGTCATTAGAAGCCCTAGCTATTATTACAAAGCTTAATGAAATTTTCCATTAGCAACGTGCTAGGCAAATAGCAAGTGGCAGGCAACTCTCATTACTTCTCTTTTTAAAAGCTGACCTTTAATACCCGTGCAACGCCGGGAAGTACAGCTAGTATATATATATATATATATATATATATATATATATATATATATATATATATATATATATCTATATATATATATACATGTAAATACTAGTTGACTGCCTGGCATTGTATGAGTAATAAAAACAGCTTGTAAACAGTGACACGTAATGCAGTTGCCAGTTAATTTGCTTTACCCAATAAATTTGAGTAACTTAAGCTAGTAATTTGAGCTATAATTAACATGCAAGCTATTATCTTAACTTACTATAATAAGAGCCATGCTTATAATTGTGCTTATGCAGTTGTTGCATGTTACGTATACTGATCTTTCATGCAATCAATCATAATTTTCAAGCATGCATGTTCAATTACACATATTTCAACCGTTGTAATGAGTATTTGCATAATTATTTTGTTGTATAGCAATATAGTCACTTGGCCTACGGTACAGCACGCCATTCTCTGAACCTGAAGGTTTTGAGTTCAAATCCTGCGCAAAGCGGATTTATTGTTTCTAAAACTTTATCGTTATAGCTAGACATACGCCAAAAAATGGCAAACACTGAGATTTGTTATGTAAGTACATGTATATATAAATTGATAAATCCTTAATTTGCTTAGAAACGAGAGGTTGACTTGTCTCTTACAATCTATTTAATAAACTGACAGCATGCAAGAAGATAGCAAGCCATGCCATATTAGGAGAATGAGACATTCTAAGCAAAAAACAACAATTGTGTAAGTAGGTCATTTCTGATAGCTAGCTGACCTTGGGGAATAAGAAATAACACTCCTCCCGCATAAAATACAAAATACTAAATTTAAGCAAAGTCTCTAGCATGTAATTATTGAAAGTTGTATTTTGAGTAACAAGCGAACATAGTGTCTAGAGCACGAGCTCGAACGTTGTGACTGGTAAGCCCCACCAGCTATCAAAGTTAATACAAGGTGTTAAGTTAATAGTTTGTTGCGTCATAGTAATCAGGTTTACGATGATTACGTCATGGGTATCTAGGTGAGTTGGATGCCAAAATGGGTTGTTGTGGCTCAGGAACAGCAGCTGGTAGATTCTGGGGTATCGGAATATTGTTGTCAACAACATACACTCTTGGTTGCAGTTGATTGATATGGCGTTGCCAAATACCTCTATCTGTCTGGACCTCATACATTCACCATTTTTTGCTGTTGCTTTGCCTTGTAGCCATTTTGGTCCTCCTCTGTGTTTTGGGCATAGACCAATGAGTCAACTTCGTACTTGGTGCTAGTTGTCAGAGCTTGGTTGGGGGATTTGGTTAGTTGGGATGGTCCGAGCAATGAGAGCATATTGCGAGGTTGCCTACCATGAAGTATTTTAGCCGGTGACTTCCAGTTTAGCCCTGGGTGTGGCATACATCTGTAGGTGCTTAGAAACTTTTGAAGGGCAATCTTTGGCGATTCTCCTCTCGCACAAGTCTTTTCAATGCTTACATGTATTTTTAGTGACTGCACAAATCTTTCTGCTTCGACGTTGGAAGCTGGATGAAACGGTGCTGATGTGAGATGGTGTATGCTGAGCTTTCTACAAAACTCCTCAAACTCATCTGATATGAACTGTCTGCCATTGTCCATTACTATAGATTCGGGAAGTCCTTCTGTTATAAAAATATGGCGCAGCATAGCAATAGTGCGGGACGATGTCGTGCTTCCTACATCCATAATAGCTACATATATATATTTAGAGTATGAGTCAACACACAGTAGCCACATTTTGTCTTTGAAGGGGCCAGCAAAATCAAGGTGAATTCTTTCCCATGGTTTCTGAGAAACTGGCCATGCAGAGTATGTTTGCTGTGGTTCATTAGCTGAGAGTCGGCATGGTTCACAGGTTCTAACCATGTGCTCAATGTCCTTGCCAATAGAAGGCCACCACACATAGCGACGAGCGAGCTGCTTCATTCTAACGATTCCCCAATGGGATGTGTGCAGTGTATCAAGGACCTGAGGAATGGTATTTATGGGAATAACTACTCTGGTGTGTGCATCTCGTTGTACCAGCAGTATTCCTTTATGCATAAATAAAGAATCTTTCATTCTCAGGTAGGGGAGTAGATGCAAAAGGTCTCCTGGCAGTTTCTTTGGCCAGTTACCCTGCGTGATCCAGCCTCTGACTAATTCAAGGTCAGCATCTTTTGTCATTTTGTGCAGGATTAAGGAAGCATCAAGTGATGAAGCCACCAAATCCTCTTGAATCATATGCGATATTTCCTCACTATCACGAGCTTCTTGTGAATCAAAAACAATGTCTGGGCCTTGGGGTAAGTGAGAAAGGCCATCGGCATTGCCTTGTTGTTGAGTTGGTTTATATCGAATATCATATTGGTAGGCCATGAGAGTCAGTGCCCATCTCTTGAGTCTTTGAGCGGTGAGCAATGGGGTGTGTTTGTTAGGAGAAAATATCGCAACTAAAGGCTCATGGTCTGTGACAAGGGTGAATTTACGACCAAATAAGTATTGTCTGAATTTGCTCACACCATAGATAATGCTCAGCCTTTCTTTTTCAATCTGTGAGTAATTGCGTTGTGGTGCGTTTAACGTTTTTGAAGCATGAGCTATTGGCCTTTCTACGCCGCTTTTTTCTTGTAGCAGTATTGCACCGATGCCATACTGTGATGCATCTGAGCATTTTGACTGACATTTTGACTGCTGGATAAAGAAACCATACTCTTGGAGTTTTTTTAGCAGTTTGTCTAGATTGCTCCAGTGTTCTTCACTTCCGTGCAACATACAGCTGAAGTTTACTAAACACACAGCTGAAGCTTACTAAACACACAGCTGAAGTTTACTAAACACACAGCTGAAGCTTACTAAACACACAGTTGAAGCTTACTAAACACACAGTTGAAGCTTACTAAACACACAGCTGAAGCTTACTAAACACACAGCTGAAGCTTACTAAACACACAGTTGAAGTTTACTAAACACACAGTTGAAGCTTACTAAACACACAATTGAAGCTTACTAAACACACAGCTGAAGCTTACTAAACACACAGCTGAAGCTCACTAAACACACAGCTGAAGCTTACTAAACACACAGCTGAAGTTTACTAAACACACAGCTGAAGCTTACTAAACACACAGCTGAAGCTTACTAAACACACAGCTGAAGCTTACTAAACACACAGCTAAAGCTTACTAAACACACAGCTGAAGCTTACTAAACACACAGTTGAAGCTTACTAAACACACAGTTGAAGCTCACTAAACACACAGCTGAAGCTTACTAAACACACAGCTGAAGCTTACTAAACACACAGCTGAAGCTTACTAAACACACAGCTGAAGGTTACTAAACACACAGCTGAAGCTTATTAAACACACAGCTGAAGCTTACTAAACACACAGTTGAAGCTTACTAAACACACAGTTGAAGCTTATTAAACACACAGCTGAAGCTTACTAAACACACAGCTGAAGCTCACTAAACACACAGCTGAAGCTTACTAAACACACAGCTGAAGCTTACTAAACACACAGTTGAAGTTTACTAAACACACAGTTGAAGTTTACTAAACACACAGCTGAAGCTTACTAAACACACAGCTGAAGCTTACTAAACACACAGCTGAAGTTTACTAAACACACAGCTGAAGCTTACTAAACACACAGCTGAAGCTTATTAAACACACAGCTGAAGCTTACTAAACACACAGTTGAAGCTCACTAAACACACAGCTGAAGCTCACTAAACACACAGTTGAAGCTTACTAAACACACAGC
Organism: Watersipora subatra; assembly: GCF_963576615.1. Classification (NCBI taxonomy): domain Eukaryota; kingdom Metazoa; phylum Bryozoa; class Gymnolaemata; order Cheilostomatida; family Watersiporidae; genus Watersipora; species Watersipora subatra. The sequence goes on from NC_088715.1 coordinate 37,998,643, forward strand.
TGAAGCTTACTAAACACACAGCTGAAGCTCACTAAACACATAGCTGAAGTTTACTAAACACACAGTTGAAGCTTACTAAACACACAGCTGAAGCTTACTAAACACACAGTTGAAGCTTACTAAACACACAGCTGAAGCTTACTAAACACACAGCTGAAGCTTACTAAACACACAGCTGAAGCTTACTAAACACACAGCTGAAGGTTACTAAACACACAATTGAAGCTTACTAAACACATAGTTGAAGCTTACTAAACACACAGCTGAAGGTTACTAAACACACAGCTGAAGCTTATTAAACACACAGCTGAAGCTTACTAAACACACAGTTGAAGCTCACTAAACACACAGCTGAAGCTCACTAAACACACAGTTGAAGCTTACTAAACACACAGCTGAAGCTTACTAAACACACAGCTGAAGCTTACTAAACACACAGCTGAAGCTTACTAAACACACAGTTGAAGCTTACTAAACACACAGCTGAAGCTTACTAAACACACAGCTGAAGGTTACTAAACACACAGTTGAAGCTTACTAAACACATAGTTGAAGCTTACTAAACACACAGCTGAAGCTTACTAAACACACAGCTGAAGTTTACTAAACACACAGCTGAAGCTTACTAAACACACAGCTGAAGCTTATTAAACACACAGCTGAAGCTTACTAAACACACAGTTGAAGCTCACTAAACACACAGCTGAAGCTCACTAAACACACAGTTGAAGCTTACTAAACACACAGCTGAAGCTTACTAAACACACAGCTGAAGCTTACTAAACACACAGCTGAAGCTTACTAAACACACAGTTGAAGCTTACTAAACACATAGTTGAAGCTTACTAAACACACAGCTGAAGCTTACTAAACGCACAGCTGAAGCTTACTAAACACACAGCTGAAGCTTACTAAACACACAGCTGAAGCTTATTAAACACACAGCTGAAGCTTACTAAACACACAGCTGAAGCTTACTAAACACACAGCTGAAGCTCACTAAACACACAGTTGAAGCTTACTAAACACACAGCTGAAGCTTACTAAACACACAGCTGAAGCTTACTAAACACACAGTTGAAGCTTACTAAACACATAGTTGAAGCTTACTAAACACATAGTTGAAGCTTATTAAACACACAGCTGAAGCTTACTAAACACACAGTTGAAGCTCACTAAACACACAGCTGAAGCTCACTAAACACACAGTTGAAGCTTACTAAACACACAGCTGAAGCTTACTAAACACACAGCTGAAGCTTACTAAACACACAGCTGAAGCTTACTAAACACACAGCTGAAGGTTACTAAACACACAGTTGAAGCTTACTAAACACATAGTTGAAGCTTACTAAACACACAGCTGAAGCTTACTAAACACACAGCTGAAGTTTACTAAACACACAGCTGAAGCTTACTAAACACACATTTGAAGCTTACTAAACACACAGTTGAAGCTTATTAAACACACAGCTGAAGCTTACTAAACACACAGCTGAAGCTTACTAAACACACAGTTGAAGCTTACTAAACACACAGCTGAAGCTTACTAAACACACAGTTGAAGCTTACTAAACACACAGCTGAAGCTTACTAAACACACAGTTGAAGCTTACTAAACACACAGCTGAAGCTCACTAAACACACAGCTGAAGCTTACTAAACACACAGTTGAAGCTTACTAAACACACAGTTGAAGCTTACTAAACACACAGTTGAAGCTTATTAAACACACAGCTGAAGCTTACTAAACACACAGCTGAAGCTTACTAAACACACAGTTGAAGCTTACTAAACACACAGCTGAAGCTTACTAAACACACAGCTGAAGCTTACTAAACACACAGTTGAAGCTTACTAAACACACAGTTGAAGCTTACTAAACACACAGTTGAAGCTTATTAAACACACAGCTGAAGCTTACTAAACACACAGTTGAAGCTTACTAAACACACAGTTGAAGCTTACTAAACACACAGCTGAAGCTTACTAAACACACAGTTGAAGCTTACTAAACACACAGTTGAAGCTTACTAAACACACAGTTGAAGCTTACTAAACACACAGTTGAAGCTTACTAAACACACAGTTGAAGCTTATTAAACACACAGCTGAAGCTTACTAAACACACAGTTGAAGCTTACTAAACACACAGTTGAAGCTTACTAAACACACAGCTGAAGCTTACTAAACACACAGCTGAAGCTTACTAAACACACAGCTGAAGCTTACTAAACACACAGCTGAAGCTTACTAAACACACAGCTGAAGCTTACTAAACACACAGTTGAAGCTTACTAAACACACAGCTGAAGCTTACTAAACACACAGCTGAAGCTTACTAAACACACAGCTGAAGCTTACTAAACACACAGTTGAAGCTTACTAAACACACAGCTGAAGCTTACTAAACACACAGCTGAAGCTTACTAAACACACAGCTGAAGCTTACTAAACACACAGCTGAAGCTTACTAAACACACAGCTGAAGCTTACTAAACACACAGTTGAAGCTTACTAAACACACAGCTGAAGCTTACTAAACACACAGTTGAAGCTTACTAAACACACAGCTGAAGCTTACTAAACACACAGCTGAAGCTTACTAAACACACAGTTGAAGCTTACTAAACACACAGCTGAAGCTTACTAAACACACAGTTGAAGCTTACTAAACACACAGCTGAAGCTTACTAAACACACAGTTGAAGCTTACTAAACACACAGCTGAAGCTTACTAAACACAAAGCTGAAGCTTACTAAACACACAGCTGAAGCTTACTAAACACACAGCTGAAGCTTACTAAACACACAGCTGAAGCTTACTAAACACACAGCTGAAGCTTACTAAACACACAGTTGAAGCTTACTAAACACACAGCTGAAGCTTACTAAACACACAGTTGAAGCTTACTAAACACACAGCTGAAGGTTACTAAACACACAGTTGAAGCTTACTAAACACACAGTTGAAGCTTACTAAACACACAGCTGAAGCTTACTAAACACACAGCTGAAGCTTACTAAACACACAGCTGAAGGTTACTAAACACACAGTTGAAGCTTACTAAACACACAGTTGAAGCTTACTAAACACACAGCTGAAGCTTACTAAACACACAGTTGAAGCTTACTAAACACACAGTTGAAGCTTACTAAACACACAGCTGAAGCTTACTAAACACACAGGTGAAGCTTATTAAGCACACAGTTAAAGCTTACTAAACACACAGCTGAAGCTCACTAAACACACAGCTGAAGCTTACTAAATACACAGTTGAAGCTTACTAAACACACAGTTGAAGCTTACTAAACACACAGCTGAAGCTCACTAAACACACAGCTGAAGGTTACTAAACACACAGCTGAAGCTTACTAAACACACAGCTGAAGCTTACTAAACACACAGTTGAAGCTCACTAAACACACAGTTGAAGCTTACTAAACACACAGTTGAAGCTTACTAAACACACAGCTGAAGCTTACTAAACACACAGTTGAAGCTTACTAAACACACAGCTGAAGCTTACTAAACACACAGCTGAAGCTCACTAAACACACAGCTGAAGCTTATTAAACACACAGCTGAAGTTTACTAAACACACAGCTGAAGCTTACTAAACACACAGCTGAAGCTTACTAAACACACAGCTGAAGCTTACTAAACACACAGTTGAAGCTTACTAAACACACAGTTGAAGCTTACTAAACACACAGCTGAAGCTTATTAAACACACAGCTGAAGTTTACTAAACACACAGCTGAAGCTTACTAAACACACAGCTGAAGCTTACTAAACACACAGCTGAAGCTTAATAAACACACAGTTGAAGCTCACTAAACACACAGTTGAAGCTTACTAAACACACAGCTGAAGCTTACTAAACACACAGCTGAAGCTTACTAAACACACAGTTGAAGCTCACTAAAGACACAGCTGAAGCTTACTAAACACACAGCTGAAGCTCACTAAACACACAGCTGAAGCTTACTAAACACACAGCTGAAGCTTACTAAACACACAGCTGAAGCTTACTAAACACACAGCTGAAGCTTACTAAACATACAGCTGAAGCTCACTAAACACACAGCTGAAGCTTACTAAACACACAGCTGAAGCTTACTAAACACACAGTTGAAGCTGAAGCAGAAGGTAAGTTTCAATCTTTCACTAAACTTCCTTTAATTTTATCATCTTATTTTTAGTACGTTTCTGGTTCGCTGTGCTTCGCTTTGCGTAACTTGTAGCCAACCTTTTAAAAACGTTTTTTCGACGGGTTTGAGGAGAAATACCGAGCAATGCAGTTCTCAAAAAGGTTCTTTGACTTACTTGACCATATGGAGAACCCTCTCATATACTCGTATCTCAAAATTTACTCGCACCTCAAGGAAAAATTTACTCGAAAGTCAGATCGTATCTCGGGTTTCTCGCATGTTGGGGAACTCGCGCGTAGAGATAAAACTGTAGTCAGAAATTGTTTAAACAAAAACAAAGGTATCTTTACTTTTCCTTGTAACACTTGCAGGTGTTTAACGATATCTTACCGCTTACCCAACACAATGATTACATGAGTTTATCTTCTAATGTGCACAAAAGATTTAAAAATGAACTTGTTTGTTGGCACAGCTGGTTGGTGATGTAACTACAGCTGACGTAGGTGGCATTAATCTCCTAGCAAGATAAAACATCACATTGCATAACGCAAATCGCTAAGAAAAGAGTTGTGTAAGAAAGCTGGACTACATGTTTTAACTTTGGCCAAATTAAAGAATCTTAATGCAAAAAAATTATTTGGTCCTTAGAAAAGAAATAACCCTGAGAAGCCCAAAGAAATATTATTTTTAATTAAAAGATTTTTAACTAACTAAAAGAAATATCTACAATGTTTGAGACCGTAAAACGTGCCAAGCATCGTCTGAATAGTCCAGCCAGGTAGCTTTTGGAGCGCAATACTGGCACTTTCTTATTATTATATTTAGAAATGCATCCTCAATATTTGCTGTAGAGCCGTTTAAATTTACTGATTGCATATATCTCTTTGAGCGTACAATACTTTAAACATCCAGGCTTAGACAACCCTTACAATGTCACAGCTGATTTTGTTATAAAATGCCTCACACAGTGCTTGGTTATGTTTTAGCCATTTTTATGCCAGACCTTTTTGCAACAGGAAACAATTTGTGCCAAAAGGTAACAAGTTCTCTAGAAATCTGATGTGTTAACTATTGCTGTACTGTATTAGTAACCAAATTACCGTAAATAGGCTTCCTACAAGTTATTTGTAAATAAGAACTTTTTAACGAGTTAAAACTATGTTTCTTTTTTTAATCATCAAACTATTTGTTTTTCGTGCATAAGTCAGGCAACAAATCTTTGGCTGCCTTCACCAAACCAGCCCATATAAATACCTCCCATATGATATTAGCTTGCTATTATAGTCCGTGGCCTTACGCAAATATTCCAGTGTGGTTTTGAAATTCATAGAAGACTTGTGCATTATCAGAGCAATAGCTCTGGCTGGCTGACTCACTGCTTACCTCAAATATAAAAAATATTCCATTTGCAAGTTGAAATTTAGCAACAGCTAAATACCATATGTGGTTAAATCATTCTATTGGCAAATAAATACTTGAAAAAATCTGTAAATGTGTTGAGGTGTGCTCCATTTTACGTACAAATAAACATTCGTCAAGCATATTGGCAGTGAGATGATACGTTATGTTATCGTATATTTTTCAGCTGCACCAACTAATGTGGAAAATCAATGAATAATAGCTTCCTAACACCTGCCAAGACTTGTCACATTAGATTGTGACATGCATTCTTGGTTGTTTGACATTTTGATTACAATATTTTCCACAGCGAGTTCTCTTTATGGCAGAAGGCCACGTTGAAACATCAAACACTCAAGTGTGTTCCTATGCAAGAGGCAAGCATTTCTTGTCACATTAACTTGTTTAACATAAAATTGAATGTTAAATAACATAATAACACAATAACATAATAACACAATAACATAATAACACAATAACATAGTAACACAATAACTTAATAACACAATAACATAACACAACAACATAATAACACAATACCATAATAACACAATTACATGCTAATATAATAACATAGTAACGCATGCCATTTTTTAGTAACTTGCATATTACATATATGGGTGTTCATTTGTAGTATCATTTTTAAGGCCTTTTAGACTCAAAATTTATAGATTTGCAGGTCATAAGGTTATATCGTTCAGCAATCTCATTTTAGTTTTAAACTGCCAAGCATGCATTTCATTATACTAAATTTTAGCTTAAGTCTAAGGAAGTCATGTGATTTAGAATAGAAGCCTCATCGGTCTCTGCAAAAGGTTTTACGAAACCAGACTTTCGGATGAAATCGTGCATTACAAAGTGCAAGGATTCATCAGATTACGACAATTGCGACTGACATATTTTTAGGTCCGGAACGCATCACGTGAAAACATTTCAGATAATATTTAATGTAAGTTTTTTTAACGTAGTATGAAATGTAAGCATTTTTTAACTAGATTTGAGCAATGGATGACCTTGCTTTGTTGTGCTTGCGGAAAAGGATGGTAGCAGGAGGATGGCAGCAATAGAATGGCAGCAGGAGGATGGCAGCAGGAGAATGGCAGCAGTAAGATGGCAGCAGGAGGATGGCAGCAGTACATTTTGTAGTTTCAGTTATGACAGTTTTTTTTCTCACCTGCTTTATCTTTCCTTGTTCTTCATGTTGGCCTTTAAGTTGGAGATAGATTCTTCTAATAGTAATCTATCAAAGAAAACTCTAACTCATCTCCAACTTTCCTGCAATAAACCAGTCTCTCCATTTCTTAAAACATCAATTTCACTTTACAAGCCACTCGTAGAAACATAATAAAAAAGTTTTTTATTAATACAGCACCTGATAGTGTAATGTGTCTAGTGAGAGATCATCATGTGGGTCAATTAAAAAACAGCGAAAAACTAGTTGCTCAATGATTTTCTGCACAGTTTTTTCACAATCATTCAGAAGTGTAGTTGGTAATGCACAGGGTGGCAAAGCCTATTGTACCGGGTTCAAACCCTGTAGGGTGCGATCTTTTTTCTCAAACTTTAGCTGTGGCTTAGAATAGATGGAAGAACAGACAAACATAGCAGACTAGGTGAATGCCCGTATTGCTTGGGTAGCAAAATAATTACCTGGAGTAACTTACCTCCTAATCTAGTAGTCTAAATCCTTACTGAAACAATAGCTGTGTTTGAAGCTAGCTTAATAATCATAAGGTTATGCTTTGCAATCAACCCTGCTAGTTAATTACCCCAAGAGCTATTATTACATTGATTAAAATACTCGAATATTAAAATACGCCTCAAGCGAGAGTATTGTAATCAATGTGATAAATGTCATTACAATCATTCATTGATATTGTTAGTTGAATGATCAGATGAGTGGTTTATATTGCTGGTCATCAGACTTGAAGGTAGTGCGATCAAATCCTCTGTATTCCTTGTATTGAACCAGTTGAGGGGTTTGAGCTCTAACCACATTGTAGAATAAACCCATTTGGCTGATTTGTATGACTGAGATCTCAGAGGAAAACAAAAACTATGCAAAGAAAATTTGTCCATATATTTGTAACCCTATAAACACCCAAAAAATGCAATTATCTCAATTTTTTTCGTTTTCGCAGTTAGCTGATTTGAGAACTGAGACAGCGATTTGCCTTATCTTGTCTGTTGGAAGTTATCTGCACATTAAAATAAATTCTAGTCCATTGCTCTCTTTTGTAAGTTGCATGAGTATGGAAACTACCGGCATAATGTCGACATGTTGATTAATAGGCATAGCACATCTCCATATCGCACATTGCTAGCAACCATTAGATTTATCCAATCAGGAACTACAGTATGATGATTGATCGAAATATGTGTTAATTTTACATTAGCATTTGTATCGCGTCATTCTCCCCACAACATCCAGGTGGTCCACAGGTTTCAGCCAACTATCTGGGAAGAATATGCTTAATATAGAATCACATAAAACAATGTTCAGTTTAAATGATGAGATGAACAACAATGTAAGATGTGAAAATATAGGCTTCTTGATTTCTTGGTGCTATTGGATTGGAAAGAAAGATATTCTCCTCGGCTCTTCTGCTTTTAAACTTTCATGAAGAGTCAAAACCTAATATCTAAAGTGTTAATGGAACTAATAATAAAAAATAATAAACTAATTAACTCATGCTTACAAACAGAAAGGAGCACATTTTTATTGGCTGGGCTGCAACAATAGACTAAACAATAGACTGATCCGAAGCAAAGGCAGTTAAAGGGCAGATGACTCCGGTAGCTTTGCTGGGAATTGTACTGCAACAGTTCATGTGAGGGCTTCAGACAAGTGAACCACAGGTGCTGCTAACAGGTGACCGTTTTGTAAAGTTGAGTTTTCATCTTGAATCGTTTTAAGGCAGTTTCTGTTTGTACCTCATTGTTATGATGCTTCCAAGTCTTTCAGCAATTTTCAGACATGCCCAGTGCGTTATCAATTATACTAAAACTAAATTTATTGTCAATAAAAATTGCTACACAGCTTTCAATAGTGTAGCAATTTTAGACAACAATTACAGCGACGGTTACAGCAATCCATGAGCGCATTCATGAGGTTAACTGAGGTCAACAGAGGTCAACTGCGTTCAACTGAGGTCAACTTTACTCTTAATGCATACGAAGGCACATTTTTCCGCGTACTCGTCTGAAATATGAAAATTGTAAGATTAATAAATGAGCCTTGAAAATGTTTGAAGTTGGTCAGCTTTTACACATCAAATAAGGCGTAGGTAGGCGTAGGTAGGCGTAGGTAGGCGTAGGTAGCGTGTGGAGCCCTGGAAGTCCACTTTTATAACTCATCTTTCACACAAGTATTTTTCAACGTCACAGAAACCACTCTTATCATAGTAAAGATTATTCTTTAGTGTTGAAAAATAGTTGAGTGGAGCAAAGGAGTAGAGTGCCAGTCTAGCAAACTGCAGGTTATGTGATCAAGTCATGTGATCAAGTCATGTGATCAAGACCTGATATCTCACAGTATAGCAGATCCATACCAGAATGCTATCCGCACTTCTTACTTAAAGCTTCACCTTCATATGGGTGTTATTTCAAACTTTGTTGCAATATTTCCTGAAATGAGTCGTGCATAGCCAAAAAGTAGGTCAGTTTCAGTTCCTGCTCGGAGAGGATGAGTCAACTAGCGCAGCTCCAGGAAGTTTGATTCTATGACACTTGCCCAACATTGTCACACCGTCACTGCTCTTCTATGACACTTGCCCAACATTGTCACACCGTCACTGCTCTTCTATGACACTCGCCCAACATTGTCACACCGTCACTGCTCTTCTATGACACTTGCCCAACATTGTCACACCGTCACTGCTCTTCTATGACACTCGCCCAACATTGTCACACCGTCACTGCTCTTCTATGACACTTGCCCAACATTGTCACACCGTCACTGCTCTTCTATGACACTTGCCCAACATTGTCACACCGTCATTGCTCTTCTATGACACTTGCCCAACATTGTCACACCGTCACTGCTCTTTTGACAAAGAGGATTTTATACTCCCTAAAACAATTAGATGGTTGAAAGTGCTTTAAACCAGAGCTTCAAATCAACTCATGGCTCCACAGAGTTTTCATGTGCTGAAAAATTATTGCGTTACTCTCTTCCGCTGTTGATTCTAGTATTTGATTATATATTGGGATTTATCATATCATGTCCAATTGTTTTTATAAATGGATTAGTCCTATTTATATTAACAGAATATTTAAATGTCGCTGAAATTGTAGGCAATAACTAAACAATTTTGGTGATCTTCAAACTTTCGAATTTTCTCTGCATATATCTATGAAATTTGCATAAAATTATCTATGCAAATGTACATATGCATGTACATATGCATGTACATATGCATGTACATATGCATGTACATATGCATGTAAATATGCATGTACATATGCATGTACATATGCATGTAAATATGCATGTACATATGCATGTACATATGCATGTGCATATATCTACATGGACATGCATGTACATATGCATGTACATGTGTATCTATGTATCTATGTATCTATGTATCTATGTATCTATGTATCTATGCATCTATGCATCTATGCATCTATGTATCTATGTATCCATGTATCCATGTATCTATGTATCCATGCATCAATGTATCTATTTATTTATGCATCTATGTATCCATGTATCTATGTACCATCTATATATGTCTTTATGCATCTATGTATCCACGTATCCATGTATCCATGTATCTATGTACCATGTATCTATGCATCTATGTAACCTTGTATCTATGTACCATTCATCCATGTATGTATGTGTTTATGCGTCTATACATCTATGCATCTATATATTTATCCATCTATGCATCAATGTATATGTGTGGCTATGCAAGTATGTATCTATATATTTATGTATCTATGCATCTATGTATCTATGTATATCTCGTGCAAGAATCAAAGTACACTATAAAGCTGCCCTACTCTGTGGTCTGCTGTTAGGAACCTTTCACAGATAAACATCTGTTGTACTTTTCTGTTGCAGTCTGTTGAGAACCAATCATAAATGACAAACCTGTTGTACATCTTTGACAACCATGGTAAGCCTTTTGGTTGTAGCCAACCAGAAATATTAGGAATTTGTTGGTACCATCTTCTAATGAGAACCATCAGGTAGAATATATATGTACTTACTACTGAATGGCTGACATTGCTGGGTAATAAAAAACATTTACCATTCTAACTTCCAAATGAAGTTGTTTGTCTACTTCTGCGTGTGTCGAGCTTATGCATCATTCCAATACATCTAAACCTTTATTATAATAAGAGCCGTGTCTATCCTTTCATCTGGGTGTTAAAAAAAGATTCCACCTCACCAGAACCAAGCCCATACATTAAGCGAAGGCACAGATGTACGATAGGTGGTGCACAGATGGGGTATACAGATACACCCCCAAACAACCAGCTTGCTATGGCTTGGAATATTTGTACTTATAATGCTTACACGTCCTGATCTTTCATGCAATCATGATCTTTGAGTGTGCTAGTAGAAACCAAACAAGTACTCCATAGTATGACAAGGTGACTGAGGGTGTAATAGTTACTATCCCTGTTTGCAAAACTGGTATTTCCGACTTCAATTTCAGTGCAAAGTGGTCAACTCTATAGCTACATGTATAACTGGACATACGAATGACAGCCAAATACTTATATTTATATATATTATATATTTATATATATTATATATTTATATATATTATATATAAATATATATTTATATTTATTTATATATATAGTTTAGAACTATAAAGTATCATATACATGTATTAATTAGTACTAACATCTCCAGTAAAAAAGCTTGTTCCACCATTTTCAGCTTTGTCGTTAATAATGACCATAGTAGTTGACCATTTGGTCAATCTTGTCGCACCCGTTCATAGAGACACCCGTTTATAGAGAGGTTGTAGCCACTGATTACTGAAGGAATATTTCTGTCACCATTTCTTTGGTGCACTAAAACATCTCCAAAGACACTTTTAGTCAGAACCATTCCGACAGGACTTTTTTACCTTCTTATCATACAACGCAAATGCTAGAATTTGCCTCAGGCCGTTGCGGTACGATTGCCGCTGGCAGTAACATAAAAAGTTTGTCACGTTTGTAGGGAAATTTGACACGCCTTATATTAATCTTGCCAGTAAAATGAAATTGTTGTTGGAGAAGGTACTGGATAAGTTTGTATGTAGTATAGTGCCTTTTTATGTTGTGTAGTAGTTTTGCTTTTGTACTAACAGTAAAAGCAGCAGTAGCAGACCTTTTGCCTTTGTCTCCACCTTTGCCTTTTCCACTGCTACTACTAATACTACTACTACTACTACTACTACTACTACTACTACTGCTACTACTACTACTGCTACTACTTTTACTACTACTGCTACTACTACTACTACTACTGCTACTACTGCTACTACCACCACTGTTACTACTACTACTACTACTACTACTACTACTGCTACTACTACTGCTACTACTATTAGTACTACTACTACAAATACTACTACCACTACTAATATTATTACTATTACTACTACTACTACTACTACTACTGCTACTACTATTAGTACTACTACTACAAATACTACTACCACTACTAATATTATTACTATTACTACTACTACTGCTACTACTACTGCTACTACTATTAGTACTACTACTACAAATTCTACTACCACTACTAATATTATTACTATTACTACTACTACTACTACTACTACTACTGCTACTACTACTACTGCTACTACTATTAGTACTACTACTACAAATACTACTACCACTACTAATATTATTACTATTACTACTACTACTACTACTACTACTACTACTACTACTGCTACTACTACTGCTACTACTATTAGTACTACTACTACAAATACTACTACCACTACTAATATTATTACTATTACTACTACTACTACTACTACTACTACTGCTGGTTGCATTAAAAGAGGTAGAAGAAGGTGAATCAGAAGTTTTCACACAGTTTGTTGAAGGCCAATTGAAATTTGTTAAAGGTTGACTTAACACTTCACTTAACACTTAACACTTAACACTTCGGGTTTTCGGTAAAACCCGAAGTGTTTGTCATAAACTAGTGCTACAATAAGTTTTACATTGAGCTTTTTATTGGCCTTTCAATTCACGTGTGAACATCACGTGACAAGACGATAACCAAACTGTAATGAATACGTCAGATAAATAAAGAGATTCCAATCTACGGCGGCTTTTCGTTTTTGAGCTTTTAAGAGCTTGTAACCACATTTCCACGTATTTGGCCCCTACAACACAACAGAGTAAGACATGGTAAATCTTTTGATACCAAATAACTGTAATGTGAATTTTGTTGCAAGTCAACCTCACTAATGGATATTGCCCTTAGTAAATTTCAATTGGCCTTTTAACTATGGTCCATTGAGACCTTCATAGTTGAATACGGGTGATTAGCCATTCAGATTGGTTATTCAAAGACTGCGCTAAAAGGCTTTTAAATGGTTGAAGCAGAATCAAAAACTCTTGGAGATTTTTCTTAGCAAAATGCAAGTTGATTGTGTTACTCATTTCATAGCAATAAAAAAAATTAAATTGAATATTTGGCTCCAGCAATTTAGCATTTTTTTATTACCAATTTTAGAAAAACTTGGAACCCCTCAATTTTGCGATGTAGGATTTTAAATAGGCTCTATCTTGGAGAGAATGTTATGGAAAACACAGCTAAAATTGATTTAGCTGCTGTTAGTGGTTGCAATGCAACGGATAAATGAACTGCGCAATCACTAGTGTTGCATGCTACAAGTCTTTGAGCTTCCAAGTTCTGGTTTTGATCGTAGGAATGAGGAGGATGTGTTTACATGACGCGCAGGAGTGGTCGCACAACTCTCAATTGTTCGTAGCTGACGAGTTTACATGCTATGAAGAAATTGTCACACAATTCCACGTTTTCTATATTAGTTTGTTGCGCTTTTAGCTACAGCGAGGCACATATTTTATATTGCAGCTGACACTATTCAAATGTGCGTTCAAGGTCAAATATCAAGGTCAAAACAAGTGAAAAAATTTTCTTTCAAATTCACAATGGCTATTTACAGCTGCCAGTTGGTTGTATACAGCCGTATTCTTTTTTCTTCAGCCATATGCCTTTAAAAAAATGTTTAATGCAACAACTACGTCGAGCATTGGGATAACTAGCTCACTTGAGAACAGAGCATCCACCATTTTAGAAAATAACTCCAAATTTGAAAAAGAGTTTCCCATACGTTTTGACATTTTTAAAACATATATATAAAGCATATTTTAAAACATAAAATATTTTTAAAACACGTGCGCTGAAAACAGAGCTGCGTAGGGGTGCTGAAGAGATGCTGTAAGGACTTCACTAATGAAGATGATGAAAATTCAACTGAAAGATTTGTGCAATAATACGAATATTGATGTTTACATGATACGCAGTACTTCGTTGTTGATACGATGTTTCCAAAAATACTCCCCTTAAATTTGAAGGTTTGAGTCGCTTAAAAGAATTAAATATGCCGCGTTTGAAACCATTTCCATGCTACAAAGATGGAAAACGCGGAAAAATTCATAGTATGTAACACTAGTGAATGTCACAGTTGCAGGAAGTGGCTTTCCGACTATAAAGAGTTCATTGACTTTATGCTATGTATACATGTTTGTTGTATTTTGCAAAGGTCTGCACACATATTGTTCTTCTAGTAGCTCAAGTGTGCTATTGAAGCGGGTGTTTTTCAACCAATACCCATTGAAGTTTGTCAGGTATAGTAAATATGTTCCCAATGTTGCGTAGCGGTCTAATGGTGTACCTGTCTGCAAAGCCAGTGTTTTTGGGTTCAATTCCTGTGTGAAGTAGTTTTTAACTGTATTTTATTGCTATACTTAGATATATGGCGACAGACAGACACTTGATTTGATATATACATGTACATGTATATATACACAAGTATGCTTGTCAATCCGGTGCACCGTGAGAGATCGTCATGAGTAATCATTAAGTGAATAATTATCCCATGAAGTAGTGAGGCAACTGAGTGGTGAAGTGGTAGCACACTTGCCACTGAATCTGACACCTCGTGTGAGATAATCTTTTTTTCCTAGTGCTCTAACCGTGCTTTAGGAGGGATGGTTTAGGAGGGATGGTTTAGGAGGGATGGTTTAGGAGGGATGGTTTAGGAGGGATGGTTTAGGAGGGATGGTTTAGGAGGGATGGTTTAGGAGGAATGGTTTAGGAGGGATGGTTTAGGAGGGATGGTTTAGGAGGGATGGTTTAGAAGGGATGGTTTAGGAGGGATGGTTTAGGAGGGATGGTTTAGAAGGGATGGTTTAGGAGGGATGGTTTAGAAGGGATGGTTTAGGAGGGATGGTTTAGGAGGGATGGTTTAGGAGGGATGGTTTAGGAGGGATGGTTTAGGAGGGATTGTTTAAGAGGGATGGTTTAGGAGGGATGGTTTAGAAGGGATGGTTTAGAAGGGATGGTTTAGGAGGGATGGTTTAGAAGAGATGGTTTAGGAGGGATGGTTTAGGAGGGATGGTTTAGGAGGGATGGTTTAGGAGGGATGGTTTAGGAGGGATGGTTTAGGAGGGATGGTTTAGGAGGGATGGTTTAGGAGGGATGGTTTAGGAGGGATGGTTTAGAAGGGATAGTTTAGGAGGGATGGTTTAGGAGGGATGGTTTAGGAGGGATGGTTTAGGAGGGATGGTTTATGAGGGATAGTTTAGGAGGGATGGTTTAGGAGGGATGGTTTAGGAGGGATGGTTTAGGAGGGATGGACAGGAGCACTCCTATTATAGTAAAGATTAGCACCATCAGGGATCAAATACCTATGTATACTTCAACATTGCAGATAAAGATGTTTACACACTTTGGGACCACTTGTGTAGTTTTAAAAAGCCAAACCAAGCATCTTGCTTGACATAAACTAAATGTCAGTTACTATGTGACTCCGAAATGAAGAACAGTAAATTGCAATATGATATCACATTTTCATTGTCATATCATCTTACATATTAAACCAATTTTTGATATTAAAAACATTTTAACCAATCGCCATTAAAGATTGGCAGGTGTAGTAAGTATATCCATAATTATTCCATAGTATGACAAGGTGGCTGTGCGGCGTAGTTGTTAATTGCAATCTGGTACATCTGCAAAATATGTACCAGTTTTGCAGATGGTCATAACTACAAATGTTTTGATATTCAAAACATTTGTAGTTTTTGTTTCTTAACCATAAACATGGTTAAATTCTTACACAAACATGCTCTCCCATGGGGGTGACAGAAATCCTATAGAATGCGGTACTTTGAAGTTCTGGTAAATTGTTAGAGAAAAGACTTTTTGTCACGTGTTCTTCTCAAAAACGGCAATGGGCATAAAAAACCTTCATAACTCATGATTCATTTGCATTTTTGACCATCATCTATAACTTATCAGAACAGGCTTATTTTTAATAAGCAAAAACTGAAAATTGAGAATGAGGCTTAGCTAATGATTTTGATAAATACATAGCTAGGTTTTTAACTGGAGCTTTAGTTTCCTTTGATTTTGACAGACAAAAATTATTGGCATAAGCATCAATCCTACACTCTTCCTATAAATAGTGCCATTTTATAATTACCTTTATGAGGCATTCTCATCAGCTGAAGGCACAGAGCTTTTTCGTGTGGCGATTTCCGACACAGGGCTATTTGGTGCAAGTTACAAGATCAAAATTTATCCATGTTATAACTTACGCCTCAACAAAATTTAAGCACGACCTAATAGTAGGAGAGAAAGTTTGTACATAACAGCCACATTCAGGTATTTGACAGCCACATTCAGGTATTTGACAGCCACATTCAGGTATTTAACAGCCACATTCAGGTATTTGACAGCCACATTCAGGCATTTGACAGCCACATCCAGGTATTTGACAGCCACATTCAGGTATTTGACAGCCACATTCAGGTATTTGACAGCCACATTCAGGTATTTGACAGCCACATTCAGGTATTTGACAGCCACATTCAGGTATTTGACAGCCACATCCAGGTATTTGACAGCCACATTCAGGTATTTGACAGCCACATTCAGGTATTTGACAGCCACATTCAGGTATTTGACAGATGCTGTTAACGGGAGAATCAAGTTTTAGCGATGTATAAATGTTGTGGATGTATAAAAAAGATTTTTGCATTATGCAGAAAAAAGTATTTTGTATGAAGTTTCATGAATAAAATAGAGTTTTTTGCACATTCTTGTTATCATCATCATGTTATTCATTTAAAGCATAAACAACTTTTCCATGTTAAAACAGCAGTACTAAAGAGTCTGGTGCCAAACAGCCGTGTTCTAAAAGTATTGTGCCAGAAATTCCTTGATCACCTAAACGCATGAATCTCCTAATTCAACAGTGAATTTGCAAACCATTGTTTCCAAGAACTGCCACCCAAACAAGCTTCAACAACAGGAAACTTTCTATTAATTTATTACGCAAAAAATTCAAAGAAGTCATCGTGAAATAAGACTGAGTTAATCATTACCTACTGTCGCTGTTATAACGCAATATCTCTCAATTCATACCACAGTCATGCCATGTCACACTTGCACTAATTTTCCAATTTCACATGCGTAGCCAATATGTCAACTGCAAAAAATGGCACTCTATAAAAGGAAATTTAACAGGAAGTTATATTTCATCGTCAATGCCATTGTACATTGTGTTGAAATGTAGAAGCGTGCAAATTGAACAATACTCTAAATTTAGAAACTTTTTGTAAGTGGTTCAGGAAGATGAGCAGAGGGCTAGGAGCCAATCAGGAACTTAGAAAGGTGTATGTAACAGCAAAGAACCAACCAAAGATCAGAGCAACAAAACTATAAATTATATAAATATAGGAGACAAGATGTGACTTCAACAAAACTGCGAAAATGACGACTCTACAACATTGTACACTCCTAGTGGTGCTGGTGGCAGCCATTCTTGCTGGAGGAGCGGTTGGTTAGTGTCTGCTTATTTTTTTCTGACTTGAATGCTTTTTTTCTATTTTGAACAGTGGCAATTATGTATAATATAATTTCTAGTATAAACTATTAGGAATTTTTTCATTACACTGCTAATATAAAAGACTTAGGTAAGCTCTCAATGGTCGTAAAATAGTGTACTTTTAGACCGAGAAGTAGATTACAGGGTAGGTCTGCTTTTTACCATTAATTTTTCTTGGAATAACACAGCATAAAATGGAACTTGGGCTTTTGCATTTACATGTTATAAACCATGTGATTGGTAGCATTTACATGTTATAAACCATGTGATTGGTAGCATATGTTTGGATCCTGCAAAGAATTTCAAACAGGTTTGTGAAGTTCGGTGTTAAAAATGTACAATTATCTCCGCATAATATAATTATAATATAAATATAATATAATTATAATATAAAAATAATATAATTTTAGTCAACGAGCTGTTTTTATATGTTGGTGTGTGATATTATTTCTATTTTTATTATTTTTGCTTAAGTCTATAAAAACTAAAACAAAATTACAATTTATTGAATCAGCAAGTTTAAACTAAAATTTTATAAAAATTATGCTCACTATCTTTATGCTTTTCTGGTATAACCTACACTTATGGATAGAGAGAACATATACACACATGTTACACACATACATTTAAAAGCAGTAGCCTTCCCAAGAGACTGACTGTACTAGCTTATGCACATTTGCTCTAGGCACGAGCAGTCAGTGTCAGTACAGATGGCGCTTAATGAAATATCTACATCTACATCTACATGTAGATGTAGATGTTGATATATATATTTCTCAATGTTGGTCATCTGTCTGCATTCGATATGTTCAGCTATAGCTATTAAAATCTTGGAATTAAAATTTCGCACTCTGATTGATTTAGACTCACCGAGATTGCAACTGCAAATTTTAATTCCACTAATTGGTCAAAGACATCATATACCATATCATATACCATATCATATACCATATCGTGTATGCAAACTCTATGAATTCTATTAACTCTATGAAACATTATGTTTTTTGTGTTTTCTTGAACTTCTCTTTTCGGTCTTTCGTCAGGTTCAATGGCTAAAAATCATGGTCAAGGCCAATTTTTTTCACCCGGGCACTTGTATTATTTCCATAGGAAGAGCCTTGACATTCTCTCTCTGTTCGGTCAGACAAAAACAGCCCGATATCTCATTTTTACATTTGTACCAGTATTGAGAGCTACCAGTATTGTCGTATTCAAAATGTTGATGGATAGCTTCTGGTGAAACAATAACCTTTTTATGCACACCCCTCTATGCAATGAATTATTATCATTAATTCAACATATTCAGGATTTTTATTTTGTTTTCTAAGTTCGTATTAGTTGTATCATTACCGAATCATCTTTTATTGTAGTCATAGCAAAACAGACTTAATTTAGCTATTACTTGCTAATTATTTCACATTTACATTCCAGCCCTTTTATAGTTGTTTAATTTTTCTTTTTAATTTATTTGACTTGCACAAAACATTTCCCTCTTGGTATGAAGTTTGAAAGTTACAATTGTTTGACAAAGTTTGAAAACCTTTGCAGTTGTTTTTATTTTCTCTCTTAATTTATTTCAACTACACAAAACACTTCTCCCATGATATGTAGTTTGAAAGTTAGAATGGTGAATGTTGTTATATGTTAAATACAAATCAATTTTCTGTCCAAAGACTTTCTATAACCCGGGCAACGCCGGGTGGCACAGCTAGTATCTTAATGAAAACACTTTTGAAATTAAGGCTCTAAATCAGCTATGGCCAAATGGTGGATCTAGATCAAGATCTGGATCTTTCTAGTTTTTTTGGGGATCTTTCAAGTCACCTGCCAAAAATTTTTTTAAGTATTTTGTTAAAATTGATTTTAAAAAATGTTGTAATTTTTCCTTAGAATTTTTGTAAATTCAATGTTTTCAGTAATGAATTTTGTAAAAAAAATCATAGAACACAACTCACAAATACTCATCTTCGTGAACTTTAAGAGTCGCCAAAAGTAGCAAAAAGACACGTTTTGATAGTATTGTGCAGTCAAAGCCAACTCATCATTTTTCTTACTGATATCAGACATATTTATTGCAGCGCATCCATTCACTGATTTTTAGTCAATTTATTCATATAAGCAAAACATTTTCAAATTGTATTTGGTGCCTTGTGTTAAGATGTGCACAAGTAATTGCAAATCTACATATGGAAAAAAATTAAAATGCACATTTTCAGATCGTTGTGGATTTTTAACGCGTCAGATTTGGCTGTAACGGAATATGGCCAAAATTATTTGGCCATTCCTGCTCTACATAATTCTGTTATATAAACAAGGTATGCTTTTCATTGTTTTGTCGCTTATGTGGCAGTGTCGAGGTGTCACCTGTTACCATCTGTCATGCTCTGATTAATTACCTCCTTCCAAATTCTTTTCTGACTGTCAAATTAATTTCTAGCCGACAGATGCAGTTGCTATCAAAATGGAAACTACTACACTCCTATATCGAGTAACAACTGTACAAGCTTTCTGCAGAGAACAGCTTATCTACCAGCTAAAACACTTCCATGTCCAGCTGGGACTCAATTCGACTTGAACACGTGTGTTTGCAATTTTCCTTCTGCAACATTTTGCCCAGCCTACTGCCCTCAGGCTTATGTGGCTCCCGCCACCTCCTACCGTAAGTTTACTCAGTTTAAACTACATGTTATCTTATCGCTAACAGCTATCAATGTTGGAGCTGGTTTTGAAACGCTTTTGCTGAAATAATATCTTATTTTTTAGGAACCTGTAGGCAAAATGGTAACATCTACGCCCAAGTTCCTGGCACCCGTTGCTACCAATTCACTCAAGCTACAGCCACCCTTCAGCCTCAAACCCACAATTGTCCAGCAGGACTACAGTTTGACCTGGCCACTTGTGTCTGCAATTATCCAGACAGAACTGTCTGTTACGTTTAAAATGTTCACTCTTACTTTCTGCTCGGGTTTTCCTTTGTCATGTCTACATGTTAAGAATTAAGCATATTTTCCGTTTCCTTCTGATGTTGTCTGTTCAATTTAATAATTGCAAACTGAATGGGATCAATATTTTAGCTTTTCAGAAAATTAAATAAATGTCGCTTTTATATCAAACTATTTGAGACAATTTCAAATCTACTTTGACCAAGGATAAGATTTAAATTCAAAAACTTGATGTTACAGGACATAGGGTAGCTTGGCAGCACTGTTCATAACAATAAATAAGATCTTCAGAGGCTGCCCTAATGTGCTATTGTTAGTTGGACACATATGTTACTTTATAGGCAATAATTTCTTGTCAAACAGAAATGTATGGAACCAATGCCATACAAGAATAACATAGCAGAACAAAAGTGTTCAAGTAAATATTTGATTTATTATTTAGCTCAAAATAAAATATCTTATGGCAAAAATCTACAGAGGGGGTCAAATAGTCGATAGAAAGTGAACCGATGGATATGTAGCAAACCGGAGCTTTTTGGATAAACTCTTTACTGGTTTCGTATTGGTTTGTTTTGCTAACTTAAGCATCCAAATAACCATAATGACTAAAATAGCGAGTAAACATAATAAAGTTTTTGTGAATGATAAAAGTGTTAATTAATCAAAGATACGCAAAATGTAAAAATAAAAACCACAAAGATAATCCTAATTGTTGCAACTGCTAATTACATTGTGCTTTGATTGCGTACACATGTAGTTAATATGTAAAAATAGAAATGGATGACTATGTACCTATTCGCTCTTAAAAAGCCAACTCAATAGTATCCATTATATTTGTCATGCTGCAAATATTTATAATCATTCTTTCTAGATATTTACTTAGCCAGCAATAAAAGTGTGAAAGCTGCAGTGGGCGATCAGACGATAAAACGCTCTGTTCAACACAGGGCTACCACCACCCACACCATAGCATTTTACATGGGGTATGGTCACTTGGGGCATGGTCACATGGGGCATGGCACATGTAGCTTGGGGCACGGTCACTTGGGGCATACCCTATCAGCATGTCCAGCTGCAGCTATTCTAATAATAGCTATAGCTGAAGGGACATACATATCCACATACTTTGAAAAATATATAATAATATTATATATATTTATATATTATCGCATCTATATAATATATAGATGCAACCTCCACTCGGTTACAAGAAAGAAAGTAATGAGAGTCTAGCTTGTGGTTCCCGATTCGAGAAGTGTGATTTCTGAAAGCAACTTGAAGCAACGCGTAACAAAAGGGAGAAGTTTACTACAGTTTAGTATCCACCCAACAACCGAGATACTTATTTGCAGTCCAGGGCGTCAGAAAAATATTGCAAAAAATGTTCATTTCGATTTCTTTTATGACGAGACCTTGAGCATAAGGTGATCTTTGACCTTGAGCATAAGGTGAAGGTGACTGGTCAAAACAAGGTTTTTTATTCGAAGGTGTTTTATACATATTTGTTACACCTGTTCAACTATAACCGCCATTAACTTATTTTATTTTATTTTAATCAAATAAAAAATTTTATTATTAGTCATGGTAAAAAGCAAACAGCATTATTAGTCATGATAAAGAGCAAACAGCATTATTAGTCATGGTAAAGAGCAAACAGCATTATTAGTCATGGTAAAGAGCAAACAGCATTATTAGTCATGGTAAAGAGCAAACAGCATTATTAGTCATGCTAAAAAGCAAACAGCATTATTAGTCATGGTAAAGAGCAAACAGCATTATTAGTCATGGTAAAGAGCAAACAGCATTATTAATCATGGTAAAAAGCAAACAGCATTATTAGTCATGGTAAAGAGCAAACAGCATTATTAGTCATGGTAAAAAGCAAACAGCATTATTAGTCATGGTAAAGAGCAAACAGCATTATTAGTCATGCTAAAAAGCAAACAGCATTATTAGTCATGGTAAAGAGCAAACAGCATTATTAGTCATGGTAAAGAGCAAACAGCATTATTAGTCATGGTAAAAAGCAAACAGCATTATTAGTCATGCTAAAAAGCAAACAGCATTATTAGTCATGGTAAAAAGCAAACAGCATTATTAGTCATGCTAAAAAGCAAACAGCATTATTAGTCATGCTAAAAAGCAAACAGCATTATTAGTCATGGTAAAAAGCAAACAGCATTATTAGTCATGCTAAAAAGCAAACAGCATTATTAGTCATGGTAAAGAGCAAACAGCATTATTAGTCATGGTAAAAAGCAAACAGCATTATTAGTCATGGTAAAAAGCAAACAGCATTATTAGTCATGGTAAAAAGCAAACAGCATTATTAGTCATGCTAAAAAGCAAACAGCATTATTAGTCATGGTAAAAAGCAAACAGCATTATTAGTCATGGTAAAAAGCAAACAGCATTATTAGTCATGGTAAAGAGCAAACAGCATTATTAGTCATGGTAAAGAGCAAACAGCATTATTAGTCATGGTAAAGAGCAAACAGCATTATTAGTCATGCTAAAAAGCAAACAGCATTATTAGTCATGGTAAAGAGCAAACAGCATTATTAGTCATGCTAAAAAGCAAACAGCATTATTAGTCATGGTAAAAAGCAAACAGCATTATTAGTCATGGTAAAAAGCAAACAGCATTATTAGTCATGGTAAAAAGCAAACAGCATTATTAGTCATGGTAAAAAGCAAACAGCATTATTAGTCATGGTAAAAAGCAAACAGCATTATTAGTCATGGTAAAAAGCAAACAGCATTATTAGTCATGGTAAAGAGCAAACAGCATTATTAGTCATGGTAAAGAGCAAACAGCATTATTAGTCATGGTAAAGAGCAAACAGCATTATTAGTCATGGTAAAGAGCAAACAGCATTATTAGTCATGGTAAAAAGCAAACAGCATTATTAGTCATGGTAAAGAGCAAACAGCATTATTAGTCATGGTAAAGAGCAAACAGCATTATTAGTCATGGTAAAGAGCAAACAGCATTATTAGTCATGGTAAAGAGCAAACAGCATTATTAGTCATGGTAAAAAGCAAACAGCATTATTAGTCATGCTAAAAAGCAAACAGCATTATTAGTCATGGTAAAAAGCAAACAGCATTATTAGTCATGGTAAAAAGCAAACAGCATTATTAGTCATGGTAAAAAGCAAACAGCATTATTAGTCATGGTAAAAAGCAAACAGCATTATTAGTCATGGTAAAAAGCAAACAGCATTATTAGTCATGGTAAAAAGCAAACAGCATTATTAGTCATGGTAAAAAGCAAACAGCATTATTAGTCATGGTAAAAAGCAAACAGCATTATTAGTCATGGTAAAGAGCAAACAGCATTATTAGTCATGGTAAAGAGCAAACAGCATTATTAGTCATGGTAAAGAGCAAACAGCATTATTAGTCATGGTAAAGAGCAAACAGCATTATTAGTCATGGTAAAAAGCAAACAGCATTATTAGTCATGGTAAAGAGCAAACAGCATTATTAGTCATGGTAAAGAGCAAACAGCATTATTAGTCATGGTAAAGAGCAAACAGCATTATTAGTCATGGTAAAGAGCAAACAGCATTATTAGTCATGGTAAAAAGCAAACAGCATTATTAGTCATGGTAAAGAGCAAACAGCATTATTAGTCATGGTAAAAAGCAAACAGCATTATTAGTCATGGTAAAAAGCAAACAGCATTATTAGTCATGGTAAAGAGCAAACAGCATTATTAGTCATGGTAAAGAGCAAACAGCATTATTAGTCATGGTGAAGAGCAAACAGCATTATTAGTCATGGTAAAAAGCAAACAGCATTATTAGTCATGGTAAAGAGCAAACAGCATTATTAGTCATGGTAAAAAGCAAACAGCATTATTAGTCATGGTAAAGAGCAAACAGCATTATTAGTCATGGTAAAAAGCAAACAGCATTATTAGTCATGGTAAAAAGCAAACAGCATTATTAGTCATGGTAAAGAGCAAACAGCATTATTAGTCATGGTAAAAAGCAAACAGCATTATTAGTCATGGTAAAGAGCAAACAGCATTATTAGTCATGGTAAAGAGCAAACAGCATTATTAGTCATGGTAAAGAGCAAACAGCATTATTAGTCATGGTAAAGAGCAAACAGCATTATTAGTCATGGTAAAAAGCAAACAGCATTATTAGTCATGGTAAAGAGCAAACAGCATTATTAGTCATGGTAAAAAGCAAACAGCATTATTAGTCATGGTAAAAAGCAAACAGCATTATTAGTCATGGTAAAGAGCAAACAGCATTATTAGTCATGGTAAAGAGCAAACAGCATTATTAGTCATGGTGAAGAGCAAACAGCATTATTAGTCATGGTAAAAAGCAAACAGCATTATTAGTCATGGTAAAGAGCAAACAGCATTATTAGTCATGGTAAAAAGCAAACAGCATTATTAGTCATGGTAAAGAGCAAACAGCATTATTAGTCATGGTAAAAAGCAAACAGCATTATTAGTCATGGTAAAGAGCAAACAGCATTATTAGTCATGGTAAAAAGCAAACAGCATTATTAGTCATGGTAAAAAGCAAACAGCATTATTAGTCATGGTAAAGAGCAAACAGCATTATTAGTCATGGTAAAAAGCAAACAGCATTATTAGTCATGGTAAAGAGCAAACAGCATTATTAGTCATGGTGAAGAGCAAACAGCATTAATAGTTAAATTGCATGTGAGTGTGCTGTAGATTTTGAGATCGTTGCATGCAACACATACAAAGTCCATAGTTTAACTCAGTTAGCGTTGTTCACATCTGGCATTCCTCTTCTCAGCGCTATGCATTGCTTTTGAAATAAAAGCATTCTGTCATGTGATTACTCGTGGTCAATAATTCTTTTTTCCACTCCAGATAACTAAGGGTTTCATTAGATGAGTGACCAGATAACTAAGGGTTTCATTAGATGAGTGATGGCACATAGTATAGATGTTGACTATCTCTGGAGCAACAGCTTCTGACTGGAGCATCAAAATCAGATGTTGCAGCCTTCTTCAACATTAGTCGACCGACTTTAAATAGAACTATTAGTGATTATCAACTTGAGGGAACACAGTAGGTTCATCAACATTGAAATTTGACACTGCTGACAGATGTAGCCAGTCTTTTTGTAACAAAATTTAAATATTATGATGTGAAGCCAGTTCTTTGTGAAGCATTCCAGTGAACAAACTGTTATCTGTAATAAGTGGATGATATTACTGGGAGAATGTGACTTGAATCGGTCAATTATGGTAATATTGGTTGTAGATGTAATCTCACAAACGATGATGTGAATGAAATAACCTTGAAAGCGCTAAGTACTTTAACAGGAATTGGCAAGTGTATGCTTTATGGAAATTTTGATATGAAGGCTATAAAATTCAGCGCCGCCGCATCCAAGAATCTATAAGAGTAGACCCCTAAGGACTTGACCAGAGGCGACAGCAGCTTCAAAGACACATCAAAAGTTGTTTGTACAATGTACCTAACCCACATCATATGTGGCACATTGATGGGAACCATAAACTGGTGAGATGGAGCATATACATACACGTGGCTTAGATGAATATTCAAGAACATGTATTGATCTACAAGCCAACATTGATAATACATCTAAAACTGTTCTTGAGCTGTTTAATAAACCAGCGAATCTCTATGGGATTCTCCCAACAAGGATTAGGACAGATTATGAGACAGAGAATGTGTTAGTATGATAGCTTATAGAGGAAGTTGGTTGTAATAGTGGACCACCAATATTACTTGGAGCATCGGTACATAACCAGCGTGTTGAGCGATTCCATAGGGATATAAATCGCAACATTCGTGATATGTTTCCCAATAAATTATATGGTCTTGAGAATGATGACCTGTTAGATGTAACATGTGAAAAGGACAGATTTGTTTTGCATTATACATTTATACCTAGAATTAATGAAGCCTTAAAATGTCTGCTAATTTCTATAACAGTCATGCTATACGTACAGAAAGGAACAGAAGCCCAAACCAAATTCTAGCAGCGAGTGGATTTACATCACCAGCTCATCCTCCAACATATGATGTTCCTCAGTTTGTGCACACAAGCGACATACTTGACCCTCACTTCTTAAATCACATGATCACTAATGTGCTTCCACTGACGACTGAAGATGAGACGAAGGGCTGACAATCTATCAGGCTATAAGAGAATATGTCCACAGATATGCATACTGATTACCTTCTGTCTAAGTGAGTATACCTTCAGTGAATATACCTCAAGATAAATCTACTGTACGAGCTGTATTGGGATCATGTTGTTTCAGAAAACAGTGTACACTATTCAAAATTAGGTGTTATAAAAATATAAATCCTTCACTGACAATCAACAAATCATGCTTCGCTATCCTGATAAATGATGTGAGAGTTGCCTTTCCATTTGAATTTGATGGAGAGAGGATAACTCCCATATATGCTCGTAGTGGATTCGATAAAGGATTTATCAACAATGCCCAAATTTACGCATTTGCTTACATAAATACATATCCATTCACAGAAATGCTCTTGAGACACTGTGACTACAGCCCAAAGAGCCTGTAATGAGCAGAAAATTGATCGCTCATGTAGGAATTGCCCGATCGCCTTGGAATGGTCACCCACTATCTTCAACGGCTCACAGGAGTGGTAACAGCAGTTCTGCTATGGATACTGTCTGTCGCTAAATGCTCTTACCCTTTTACAATGGATCATTTTAAGGAGCAAACATTTACTAGTAGAAACATGAAGATTTGCCACTATGAATTGACAAAATGACAATCTTGTCAGTTCATTTAGGGGATCAAGGATTCACGTTTGCTTCCCAGATTTAGCTTTGGTTGGTTATGGATTTTGTGGCCTTATCTATTCGCCAACCAAAACTTATCTATTCGCCAACCAAAACTTCATATATTCGCCAACCAAAACTTATCTATTCGCCAACCAAAACTTACCTATTCGCCAACCAAAACTTATCTATTCGCCAACCAAAACTTCATCTATTCGCCAACCAAAACTTATCTATTCGCCAACCAAAACTTCATATATTCGCCAACCAAAACTTATTTATTCACCAGCCAAAACATAATCTGTGTAGCTAATTTATAGTGAAGGCTCAGCAACGGTAGCAGTAAAATATGACATAAGTCATGTAATACAGTATCTTGGCCAACGATGATATGAATTGGCAAGAAAACATCAGAGGTTCAAATTCACAGAGATGATAGGAATTGATTCCTTACGGATGAGATAATAATGACTCTTTATAGCATTCAATGCTATATTGTTTAATCCATGCTAACAAGTAACTACGGTGAAATACTTGGTGGTGGTAAATTGTTGCTTACTGCCAATGAACCAGAAAGTCTTCAAATAACATGCATGTATTAGAAATATCATACCTGATCTTGGTAACCATAGACTTATTATATTATACACTCTAGACTGACAAGCTGGCCATCTATTGGTGTACCACTTGATTTTGGAACACCCTATGACACAAATATTTATACATGTTGCTTGACAAAAATCTAATAAACTAAAATATAAAAATATACAAAATTATGTTTATTAATGGTAGTTCAATGACTGTCACACTAAAAGAGCCCAAACCTTTTTACTGTATGTGTATATTATGTATGTTACTATCTTATAAAACAGGACTCTGAGGCTAAGCTATGTGGAGTGTCTTCTTACTTACTCTAAGCCAAAGTATTCAGTTTTAAAACAATGGCCTCATCTTATGAACAAACTCTCTTGATCTAGTATTGGATCAGAGAGTTGTGCTGGCATGGGTACACATAGAATGTTAGTGCATGTGCTGCTGGTGAGGCTCCATGCAAGGTGATGTTGGAATTTTATCCTCGGCTGCATGGTCCAGCCAAGGAGTTGCTCATAGCCAGTTTCAGTGACAAAACTAAAAATGTCCTGTAGGGATAGCTGTTTCTTTTCCACGAATCTCTTCCCTCCTAAAGCAATTAAGGAAAGCATAGGATTATTATCGATGGTTTTCAAAGGGTTGTGTTGTCAAGCTGTCAACCCATTTTTAATACAAAAAATTTGCAAATATCCCCCTACAGTGCCGAAGGAAAACTTATGTCATATTATAAAACTAGACCTTAAATTAGGGCAAATGCGTTATTTCAAGTTTTATTGAAAAGATCATGTGCAGAGGCCAAAGAACCAATGACCCGAGATACTTCAAACATGGTTTTCGGATGTTCATCATCAGGGGGGAGGCCAGTAAAATTTAACAAAGGTTTTATTCTATCAATTATAGTACTAGAGAAGAAGACAACTCCAATGGGTACTTTAAAATGTAGGAATATACAGATCTTACAATACTTCTAATAGAACATCGGAGACTGCTTGTAAACCTTTATATGTTCAAATCAAGTCACAAAAGGTTAATTATATCCAAGTCGTGTCCCCCTACCCATATTAGCCGTTGCATATATGGTATTCAAGGAAAACTGATGCTAAAATGCACACTTACCAAAGACTTCTTTAGCATAAGTATGGAACATTCGCATGATTTTATCTCCTTTTACTCGCTGAGCAGCGCCTTCTGGTGAAGCATCCACACTGAATTTATGAATGAATGAAGCCATACTTTTATGGCTTCTGACCACTATCTTCATCACAAAAGACCAAACAGTCCCAGTCGACATCAGCTGAAATATAATTTAACTAGCTGTGCCTCCCGGCGTTGCTCAGGTGTTAAAAATAAGCTTGTAAACTACGTAAGTTAGCTAGTAAGCTTACTAATTCTAAGCTGGCAATTTCAGTATGCTAGTTGCATCAGCATTGCTGCAACAATGCATCAGCATTGCTGCAACAATGCAGCAGCATTGCTGTAACAATGCTGATGCATTGTTCTCATGCAAGCTTGAGAACAACTTGTTCTGATGCAAGCTGATTGTTGTCCAGCTACAGTCATTCTAACTATAGCTATAGCCGGAATGCAGACAGACATACGGACATACTTTGAGAAATATATATATAGATTGTTGAAAATATAGAAATATTTAGGCTGGATAGTTGTGTGGCAATCAGGTTTCATATATAGGAGACTCTTCTTTCTCACTGCTGAGATTGAACATTTCATATCCGCATGTAGTAATATAACAACAGTAGTGGTGTGTATGTAGTGCAGTTTATGAAAGAACCGTACAGGCAATCCGCTGGATTTGCGATAAAATGCGATAATGAGTATGACATCAAAACTGATTAGCCTGGTATCTGTCTGGTATTGAGTCCTACAGACTCAGGTAGTCAATAGAAAGGTGTTGTGATGCAAACAGACCAAATGCACTATAGAAGCAGGCTATTTATATGACTGGAGGGCTACATTACTAACCTGCCACACTCCAGTACGGAAAAGCCCCTTCACAAATTGAGCATACATGGTGCCTTCACCCTTCTATTGCTTCAGTTGGAATATTGGTCCATAAGCAGAGTCCTGAAAAATTACAATTATCAATCAGTGTTGCTCATGGTCTTTGTTTTTGTTGGCTGTGTGCTTCAAAGGTTTGGTAGCAGGCTAGTTATAGCATCTTACTATGATGAGCCCATGAAATTCAACACTGGTATGGTGTTAGCTGTCACAGCGGGCATGTTGATGATGGCAGACATAGTTTCATGAACATGAAGGAACCGCTAATATCGTGTGGAGCCATCTCTTAATGCATCGTTGATACAAACAAGTTTGGGTCTAGAATAAAAACCTGCGTTGGCAGTTTTTGGGAGCTGTTTTCCCCTGGCTCTATTAGCTCGAAAATTGGGAAAAATGTTTGTAAATAAATCATGAAGTTGAAGTCAAACCAGTTGTTGTTTGTTTGTTGTTTAGAATATACAGATTAGAACGATGTAATACTATGAGATATACTAGAGATATAGATATGAAAATTCTGATGAACATGAACCAGAAAAATAGCAAAATTCAGTGTTTTAAAAACTCCCGGGTTCAGTTTTTTGACAAGCTCAATAAAATAAAATAGAAATCCTCTTTCCTGGCAAAACAACAACCGACATCACATGAACCAAGCTTTTGCAATAAATGATTTCATATCCCTTTTACAAAAAAGCCTGTGACTACAAAAATTATTGGGCGACGGAAACAATTCTTGTTACAATCAAATACAAAGAAGTAGCCCAATAATTTCAGTTCAGAACAAAATTGAGCCTAGGAACCCTTCCTCTACCCGGTTATCTATTTACCTATAACCAATCCAAAGCACTAACAATACTTTTTTCCAAGAAATTGTCCACATTGTCCACAAATGTAGCTTCCCATCTCTAAACAAAAGGTCTCCCATCTATTTGAGGAATATCCTGAAGAACTTTTGTCTTGGTCCAAAATCTACAGTCTGAATAAAAAAATTACCTATAGATGAAGAACTTATAGAATGTGTTAAATTTAAACTTTTATCTGCTTGATTCCATAAATAGATATAAGATTATTTGTATATATATATATCAATGATTTCATAAGTATGACTTTCAAACGACTGCATCAATTAACAGGCATCAATAATCTTCTCTGCTCACTTACTTTTAAGTATAAAGCTGACTTCAAGTGGAAAACTGAAGTCTACGCTGTCCAATTCATGACTCTCAGCCTCAATGAGCTTCTCAACATCAACATCAGGTTTCAACTATCATGTACCTTGACACACATATGGGTACAGTTACTCCTTGTATGGCGCTGCTTTTGCTGATCAGATCTAATGGCCTGGCATCAGGCCGCCAAAGTTATTATTATTACCGCCTGTATTATCTCTTTCACTCTTTCAGACTTCTGATCAGCTCTGAAATACATCAAATAATGACAAATAAGAATCACAACAGGCTGACAAAATACCCCGAAGCAGCACAATGTAGGGATTACATGTTTGTATGAGCAACAAGTTTTAGTATGCAGTACCTCCAGCATGAAGCTTTCCTCCAAACAAAATATAATATATATGATGGCATCATATTCTTCATACAGACAGCAATACATATAGTCATTAATCAGACAGCAATACATATAGTCATTAATCAGACAGCAATACATATAGTCATTAATCAGACAGCAATACATATAGTCATTAATCAGACAACAATACATATAGTCATTAATCAGACAACAATACATATAGTCATTAATCAGACAGCAATACATATAGTCATTAATCAGACAGCAATACATATAGTCATTAATCAGACAACAATACATATAGTCATTAATCAGACAGCAATACATATAGTCATTAATCAGACAGCAATACATATAGTCATTAATCAGACAACAATACATATAGTCATTAATCAGACAGCAATACATATAGTCATTAATCAGACAACAATACATATAGTCATTAATCAGACAGCAATACATATAGTCATTAATCAGACAACAATACATATAGTCATTAATCAGACAGCAATACATATAGTCATTAATCAGACAGCAATACATATAGTCATTAATCAGACAGCAATACATATAGTCATTAATCAGACAACAATACATATAGTCATTAATCAGACAGCAATACATATAGTCATTAATCAGACAACAATACATATAGTCATTAATCAGACAGCAATACATATAGTCATTAATCAGACAACAATACATATAGTCATTAATCAGACAACAATACATATAGTCATTAATCAGACAGCAATACATATAGTCATTAATCAGACAGCAATACATATAGTCATTAATCAGACAGCAATACATATAGTCATTAATCAGACAGCAATACATATAGTCATTAATCAGACAACAATACATATAGTCATTAATCAGACAACAATACATATAGTCATTAATCAGACAGCAATACATATAGTCATTAATCAGACAGCAATACATATAGTCATTAATCAGACAGCAATACATATAGTCATTAATCAGACAGCAATACATATAGTCATTAATCAGACAGCAATACATATAGTCATTAATCAGACAGCAATACATATAGTCATTAATCAGACAACAATACATATAGTCATTAATCAGACAACAATACATATAGTCATTAATCAGACAGCAATACATATAGTCATTAATCAGACAACAATACATATAGTCATTAATCAGACAACAATACATATAGTCATTAATCAGACAGCAATACATATAGTCATTAATCAGACAGCAATACATATAGTCATTAATCAGACAACAATACATATAGTCATTAATCAGACAGCAATACATATAGTCATTAATCAGACAACAATACATATAGTCATTAATCAGACAGCAATACATATAGTCATTAATCAGACAGCAATACATATAGTCATTAATCAGACAACAATACATATAGTCATTAATCAGACAACAATACATATAGTCATTAATCAGACAGCAATACATATAGTCATTAATCAGACAGCAATACATATAGTCATTAATCAGACAGCAATACATATAGTCATTAATCAGACAGCAATACATATAGTCATTAATCAGACAGCAATACATATAGTCATTAATCAGACAGCAATACATATAGTCATTAATCAGACAACAATACATATAGTCATTAATCAGACAACAATACATATAGTCATTAATCAGACAGCTATACATATAGTCATTAATCAGACAACAATACATATAGTCATTAATCAGACAACAATACATATAGTCATTAATCAGACAACAATACATATAGTCATTAATCAGACAGCAATACATATAGTCATTAATCAGACAACAATACATATAGTCATTAATCAGACAGCAATACATATAGTCATTAATCAGACAACAATACATATAGTCATTAATCAGACAACAATACATATAGTCATTAATCAGACAGCAATACATATAGTCATTAATCAGACAGCAATACATATAGTCATTAATCAGACAACAATACATATAGTCATTAATCAGACAACAATACATATAGTCATTAATCAGACAGCAATACATATAGTCATTAATCAGACAACAATACATATAGTCATTAATCAGACAACAATACATATAGTCATTAATCAGACAACAATACATATAGTCATTAATCAGACAACAATACATATAGTCATTAATCAGACAGCAATACATATAGTCATTAATCAGACAGCAATACATATAGTCATTAATCAGACAGCAATACATATAGTCATTAATCAGACAGCAATACATATAGTCATTAAGCAGACAACAATACATATAGTCATTAATCAGACAGCAATACATATAGTCATTAATCAGACAACAATACATATAGTCATTAATCAGACAGCAATACATATAGTCATTAATCAGACAACAATACATATAGTCATTAATCAGACAGCAATACATATAGTCATTAATCAGACAGCAATACATATAGTCATTAAGCAGACAACAATACATATAGTCATTAATCAGACAGCAATACATATAGTCATTAATCAGACAACAATACATATAGTCATTAATCAGACAGCAATACATATAGTCATTAATCAGACAACAATACATATAGTCATTAATCAGACAACAATACATATAGTCATTAATCAGACAGCAATACATATAGTCATTAATCAGACAACAATACATATAGTCATTAATCAGACAGCAATACATATAGTCATTAATCAGACAACAATACATATAGTCATTAATCAGACAACAATACATATAGTCATTAATCAGACAACAATACATATAGTCATTAATCAGACAACAATACATATAGTCATTAATCAGACAGCAATACATATAGTCATTAATCAGACAGCAATACATATAGTCATTAATCAGACAGCAATACATATAGTCATTAATCAGACAACAATACATATAGTCATTAATCAGACAGCAATACATATAGTCATTAATCAGACAACAATACATATAGTCATTAATCAGACAGCAATACATATAGTCATTAATCAGACAACAATACATATAGTCATTAATCAGACAGCAATACATATAGTCATTAATCAGACAACAATACATATAGTCATTAATCAGACAGCAATACATATAGTCATTAATCAGACAACAATACATATAGTCATTAATCAGACAGCAATACATATAGTCATTAATCAGACAACAATACATATAGTCATTAATCAGACAGCAATACATATAGTCATTAATCAGACAGCAATACATATAGTCATTAATCAGACAACAATACATATAGTCATTAATCAGACAGCAATACATATAGTCATTAATCAGACAGCAATACATATAGTCATTAATCAGACAACAATACATATAGTCATTAATCAGACAGCAATACATATAGTCATTAATCAGACAACAATACATATAGTCATTAATCAGACAGCAATACATATAGTCATTAATCAGACAGCAATACATATAGTCATTAATCAGACAACAATACATATAGTCATTAATCAGACAACAATACATATAGTCATTAATCAGACAGCAATACATATAGTCATTAATCAGACAACAATACATATAGTCATTAATCAGACAGCAATACATATAGTCATTAATCAGACAGCAATACATATAGTCATTAAGCAGACAACAATACATATAGTCATTAATCAGACAGCAATACATATAGTCATTAATCAGACAACAATACATATAGTCATTAATCAGACAGCAATACATATAGTCATTAATCAGACAGCAATACATATAGTCATTAATCAGACAACAATACATATAGTCATTAATCAGACAGCAATACATATAGTCATTAATCAGACAACAATACATATAGTCATTAATCAGACAACAATACATATAGTCATTAATCAGACAGCAATACATATAGTCATTAATCAGACAGCAATACATATAGTCATTAATCAGACAGCAATACATATAGTCATTAATCAGACAGCAATACATATAGTCATTAATCAGACAGCAATACATATAGTCATTAATCAGACAACAATACATATAGTCATTAATCAGACAGCAATACATATAGTCATTAATCAGACAGCAATACATATAGTCATTAATCAGACAGCAATACATATAGTCATTAATCAGACAACAATACATATAGTCATTAATCAGACAGCAATACATATAGTCATTAATCAGACAGCAATACATATAGTCATTAATCAGACAGCAATACATATAGTCATTAATCAGACAACAATACATATAGTCATTAATCAGACAGCAATACATATAGTCATTAATCAGACAACAATACATATAGTCATTAATCAGACAACAATACATATAGTCATTAATCAGACAACAATACATATAGTCATTAATCAGACAACAATACATATAGTCATTAATCAGACAGCAATACATATAGTCATTAATCAGACAACAATACATATAGTCATTAATCAGACAGCAATACATATAGTCATTAATCAGACAACAATACATATAGTCATTAATCAGACAGCAATACATATAGTCATTAATCAGACAACAATACATATAGTCATTAATCAGACAGCAATACATATAGTCATTAATCAGACAGCAATACATATAGTCATTAATCAGACAACAATACATATAGTCATTAATCAGACAGCAATACATATAGTCATTAATCAGACAGCAATACATATAGTCATTAATCAGACAGCAATACATATAGTCATTAATCAGACAACAATACATATAGTCATTAATCAGACAACAATACATATAGTCATTAATCAGACAGCAATACATATAGTCATTAATCAGACAACAATACATATAGTCATTAATCAGACAGCAATACATATAGTCATTAATCAGACAGCAATACATATAGTCATTAATCAGACAACAATACATATAGTCATTAATCAGACAGCAATACATATAGTCATTAATCAGACAGCAATACATATAGTCATTAATCAGACAACAATACATATAGTCATTAATCAGACAACAATACATATAGTCATTAATCAGACAGCAATACATATAGTCATTAATCAGACAACAATACATATAGTCATTAATCAGACAACAATACATATAGTCATTAATCAGACAACAATACATATAGTCATTAATCAGACAACAATACATATAGTCATTAATCAGACAGCAATACATATAGTCATTAATCAGACAGTAATACATATAGTCATTAATCAGACAACAATACATATAGTCATTAATCAGACAGCAATACATATAGTCATTAATCAGACAGCAATACATATAGTCATTAATCAGACAGCAATACATATAGTCATTAATCAGACAGCAATACATATAGTCATTAATCAGACAGCAATACATATAGTCATTAATCAGACAGCAATACATATAGTCATTAGTCAGACAACAATACATATAGTCATTAATCAGACAACAATACATATAGTCATTAATCAGACAACAATACATATAGTCATTAATCAGACAACAATAGTTTTGACAGGAAGAGGCATTGACACAGGTTGAATACCTGTGAACTGCATCTAGTGCAGTACACAGGTTGAATACCTGTGAACTGCATCTAGTGCAGCATTGATGGCAGCAGTGTCTCTGATGCATGGCCTGAAGCAGCGGCTGATGTAGAGGCTGCCAAAGAAACTGGTACAGTGGCTGATGGTTCTGTATCAGGGAAACCGCTGAAAGGAATCCAAACAAGAGTTGTTAAACTGTCATATCACAACGAAACAATCTGTCAGATATCTAACACACTGCTATCTCCCTAAATGAGAAGCACAGAATTACAGAAATACATTGCCACCCACCTAAGAAGCTGGTTTTCCGCAATCATGACATCATCATCACAGGCCAGGTCAGGTAGACTGGCATCTGATTCTGAGATACTAGAAAATAACCTTAAACTAAAGATATAATTGAATGCAAAATCATACAGCACCATCATTAGTTCATGACATTGAAGCCACAATGAATGTAAAAGCTGCATTCATGATTAATTTTAACTGATATCTAAAGTTCAATATTAGTATCGCTAGTAGCTGTCTATTTCCAGTTTTTCATTGTTTCCATTTGATTTTTCAAAATGTATACCAGAGTGACTCAAATTGTCTTCTCGCGACAAAATTTTTAGAATTTTAAAATTTTCATCAAGGCTTTAGGATGTAAAGGCATGCATCTTCCTAACGATAATTGCTTCATCATGCAGCTATGATCAGTCATTGACCTATAGTTTTTTGACCTATAGATTATCGTCTAAAGACACGCATTTATCTAACCATTAGTTACATCATTCAGCTATAAGCGGTTGCTGACTCAGATTTTACACTTTTTTACTGTACTGATAATGCATTGAATCCCAGTAGTTATAACAGGGAAAGGCTTTATTTGTGTGAGTTGCCTGGGGTACAACATGACTCTCAAATGGTTTGTCTGAATCAACATTTGGTGGTATCATAAAACAACCTGTTGGAGATGGGTATCTCGACCTGGGATGGTACTGGAGGCTAAGGTCCTCCATCATGGTGACCCACCCTGGTACGGTTGGCACGGTAGCCTTAACACCATGGGCAAACTCGATCCTTGCCTGCAAAAAAATAACTCAGATGGGTATTTTAAGAACCGGGTTAAGTCAAATTTCTCCTGTTTTACAATACATGTTAAACGGGAGAAATGCAACAAATGCCAAAGCATTGCATATTGTGCAAACCGGTAGAACTTGGGATTATCAAAACACGAGAAAGGTGACAATGAGGAACAAGATGATTCCATTCACTGTTGGCTTACCGCATTTGCCCTGGTCTTCTGGTCGTTCTTGAACTTGAAGGCTGGAGGAGCGGTCTCATTTGCCCGGGTCTTCTGGTCATTCTTGAACTTGAAGGCTGGAGGAGCGGTCTCAAGTCATTGAGACGATTGTGCTGAGCCATATCTAGATTAATATAAAACTAGATAGATAAGATGGAAATCTCTTGACAGCACAGACTGTGTGATACAAACATCCATCACAGTCAATAAGACACAAAACCTTCTGCCAATCAAGATCTTTCTGCTGTTCATCTCTCATCATAATGACAGTCTGATAAAATCTACACTCACTGCAATATTTGTTGAATTGAGATAAAATGATGAACAATCAATGAATGAGGCTGCTTAGATCACGACCCAAACAAGCAGAGTGCAGGCATTGTTCATTTGCCAGATAGTTGGGCATATTATTAAATTTCGATTTTATTCTGAGTATACAATTATGATATAAAATTATCAATAATTTTTATTAATAAATGATTACATTGAACGAACTAGTTAGTTATACTTCACTATTATTATACTATTTTAAACATACTATACTTTACTATGCATAGTAATGTCATGTATGTATTTTATTAATCATCCTTTCATTCAATAAACAAACATTCAAATCAGAGACAATGAATACTAATAACTAGAAATTCCACTGTCATACAGCCCACGACCAAAGTGATATTGGAAAAAAGAAAGGATACTGCTGGTTGAGAAATGCAATATTAGCAGTCAAATGGCACTGCAGTGCAATAGGATAACTGCAATGGTAGCTGCATTGGTAGCTGTAATGTACTGGGTGTTATTATGTACAACAAGCAGCAATAATGAAAGGAAAATATTATGTTTATATCTCTCCCCTGCAACAGGAGAAATGCAATATTAGAAGTACAATAGCAAGCTGCTGTGTAATATACACAGGTTGAAAGTCGGTTGTGTTGAATGTAGAATAGTTTTGACAGCGATCTGTAACCAAAGTGAAGAAATGGGTCATGATCACAGAAACCATGGTTAAGTCGGGTGTGTGAGATTTAGAGTTATCTACACTAGCAGAAGGAGAAAATTCTAAGTTGTTTTGCAAAATAAAATTTGATTCGAGCTTAATTACAGTAGATTTTATGGTCAATAAACTGAATGCATGTTTACCATTAGTGCAAAACATAGTTCGGAGAAAACTGGTGTTAAAGTTTGAGAAACGAAAATCAATGCACAATTTTGTTTACATTTCAAAATGTCATAGCAACCATTATCAAGAAGTTAAAACTATGCTGAAATTAAAAATCTAAACAGATTTTAGTTGGTTGTCATAACAATAGCTGTATATCTATAAGAAATTGTAGGCCTATTACTTACTTTTGCATATATTAAAAATGGCTTGGTAGTACCGCGATATTGGGCACAGCAAGAGTATCATAAAGAAAATTTTTAGAAAAATAATAACAGTAACATATTGCACACCATCGGTCACTCTATACTTTGATATTGTAAATTCAAATAATTATTCATATAATTAAATCTTATAATAATCCTATAAAATTGAATAATTATTCTTATAATTAAATATCGTAATCATCTTATAAGAATCGTTAGAAAAATATCATCGTCATTTCCTTTACTTTCACTGCTGTGGACATTAGTTAGAATACCAAAGTACTCATTATAAGTGTCTAAAATGTCGAAATTCTCTTTCAAATCGGCAAAAAAGAAACGATTACTATTCAGTACATCTACATTAATTACAGAAACATTTGGCAATTGGACAATGCCATAGACTGGTGAAATATGCACGTTTTTCTCGTGAAATGTTCACGGCTCTATGGTTCTACTATCATTCGCACGGCTTTATCGGCGTTTTGTTAGCCGGTCTTATTTTTGATTAAAAAAGGCTTGTCAGGTTTTAATGGCGACTTTAGGCCAAATTATTCTTTCTAGTTATGTATAATCCGATCAGATGAGTAGGTTTTAGGATATTATCAACACTTTTCAAAGACTTGGTAACATATTTAAATAGGTTTATATGTGTTTTGTATCATTATTATACTTAAACGACTCCACACAAAAATAAATAACTTTCTCAATATATTATGAACAAAAATGTCGATAAAAAAATCTACGTTGTTATTACTACAAAACAGAACAGCAACCTACAATACTCACTTGCTGTGATATAAGACCTGGTATTTGAGGAATAAATAAGTAAGTGACCTAGTAATTTTAGTCTTAGTTAACTTTTTACTCTAAAGTTAAGTAACTTTTGAAATTGAATAAATTTTCTATCAAACAAACAAATGTGGCCAAGTTCGCACTAGGTGCACGCAGTGAGGAAATCTTGCTATAGTGTCTTTGCTTCTCAGGTTTATTGATCAAAATTCTTCAAGTTGGCCAGCCATTTATTGATGGACCGCCGGCTACGTGTAAAAAAGAGCGCGATTGCCTAGGAGCATTTGTTCGAAATGCATTTGTATTTCAAGAAGTAGAATTCAAGGCGCCAATAAGAGCAAACAAACTGAAAGGTTATGCTTTGAGTCAAAGTGCTAAAAAGACTTCTGGTAAGAAAAGTCTATAGTCCCACAACCAAATGAGCGGAGTGAAGTTTGGGAGTTTTTATGATAAATGCATGTTCACACAACTTACGAAAAATTATTCATCAACAACGTCGCAAACCTTTGCATCGAAATGTCATCAACAAATTTAACCATTTTTTGTAGAGTCGTTAAAGTATAATAACGATACAAAACACATATAAACCTATTTAAACATGTTACCAAGTCTTTGAAAGGTTACCGCAATATCTTAAAACTAACCCATCTGATCGGATTATACATACATGTAAATAGACAGATTAATTTGGCCGAAAATCATCACAAAACGCTTGAAAAGCTTGGTTTATTAAAAGTTAAGACCGGCCTACAATACGTAGACAGATAGTAGAACTATTTAGCAGTGCGCATTTCATGAGAAAAACATGCTCATTTCACCAGTCTATGGCATTGTTAATTGCCGAAGGTTTGTGTAATTAACGTAGACTTTTTTAGGCGTAGACCGATTTACAGGTACGAAAATGTGGTACACAGTTTATCAGCCTACGTTTTTGTCCAATTACCAAAGGTTTTTTAAATTATTTAGAACATTAGCCAGATTTCTTTACATATTATCTACAAGCTAGGGCAGAACTACAATGCCCCTTTATGACAAGAATATTTCTTTATTGCACTCAAGTTTGCATAAAACTTCCAGACGCGTAAATGCCAACGCTTGCTTTCTGTTACATATCGCTGTCAAAACCATTCTACATTCACAACACAACCAACTTTCAAACTGTATATTACATGGCAGATTGCCGTTTTACTTTTAATATAGCATTTCAGAGATATAATAAACATATTTCTTTACTGTTGTTGTTAGTTAAATTACGTACACTAGGGTAGGTCTACAGCTTGAATTAATATTTATTTTATTTTTGTAAAACATAAGTTTGAGATAGTTAAATATTTATTTTATTAGTATTTATTTCTGTTACATATCGCTGTCAAAATCATTCTACATTTAACACAACCAACTTTCAAACTATATATTTCAATATATTTTACTTTTAATATTGCATTACAGAGATATAATAAACATATTTTATGTAAATATTTAATTAGCCGTACAGTGGAATTTCTAGCACTCTTAGCTGTACAGGCATTCTTCTCGATCTAGCATGGGGTTTGACAATACACAAGAGTCAAGGTTTTACCATGG
The DNA here is from genome assembly GCF_963576615.1 of Watersipora subatra. Classification (NCBI taxonomy): domain Eukaryota; kingdom Metazoa; phylum Bryozoa; class Gymnolaemata; order Cheilostomatida; family Watersiporidae; genus Watersipora; species Watersipora subatra. The sequence continues at coordinate 38,040,700 of NC_088715.1, forward strand.
CTAAAGCTGTCATTGATATAGGCCGCCACAAAATGACCGCTGGAATGTCGTTTGTTGCTTTCTCTCGAATTTGAAACATCAATGACTTACTTGTTAACAACTTCGCTAGGGAGCGCATCACTCGATTAGCTATCAATGACCAAATCTTACAACGCAAAAGAGAGGAGACTAGACTGCGTGACCTTTAACAGATACTGTATACTTATAACAGATATTGTAATATCAACAATTAACCAATTACTCATCTACCTGGTTTCAATCTAACTTTACCTCCAAAATAAATTGGTAGTTGCACCTTTTTAGAGTCGTGCTCCCTCAAATTTATTTTATATCATCTCAAACAAGTCTCATTTACACTATACTCTGTCAATTCCTGCTGAGAACTACTTTTTCAACAACCAACAGTACCCTTTATTTTTTCCGTTATCACTTTGGTCGTGGGCTGTATGACAGTAGAATTTCTAGTTACTAGAAATTCCACTGTCATACAGCCTACGACCAAAGGGATATTGGAAAAAAAGAAAGGGTACTGATGGTTGAGAAATGCAATATTAGCAGTCAAATGGCACTGCAGTGCAATAGGATAACTGCAATGGTAGCTGTAATGTACTGGGTGGGGGTGTTATTATATACAACAAATAGCAATAATGAAAGGAAAAGATTATATGTTTATATCTCTCCCCCTGCAATAGGAGAAATGTAATATTGGCCAATATTAGAAGTAAAATGCACTGATATTATTAGAATAACCAATATTATCAATATAGTAATAATATAAAACCAATGCACAATTTTGTTTACATCTCAAAACGTCATAGCTAGCAATATCAAGAAGTTGTGATATTTATATAGATTTTTAGAAAATCTGTACTACGTAGTCATTGTTCTGTAGTCATCCAAACTTATAATTAAATATTGTAACAACCTCATAAGAATCGTTAGAAAAAATATCATCGTCATTTCCTTTACTTACACTGCGTTGGACATCAGTTAGAATACCAAAGTACTCAAAAGTGTCTAAAATGTCAGTTACTTTGAATTGGGCAAAAATGAAACGATTTCAGTACTCCTACGCTAATTACAGAAACCTTCGGCAATTCGACAATGCTATAGACTGGTGAAATGTGCACGTTATTTTTTATGAAATGCACACGACTTAGTCGTTCTATTCTCTGTCGCTCGGCGTTTCAATTTCCGGTCTTGACTTTGATAAAAGTAAGGCTTAGCAAGTTTTAATAACGATTTTCGGCCAAATAAATCTGTGTATTTGTGTATAATCCGTTCAGATGGGTAAGTTTTAAGAGACTGTCGACAATTTACAAAGACTTGGTAACATATTTAAATAGGCTTATATGTTTTTTGTATCGTTATTATACTTTAACGACTCTACAAAACGATTGTTAAATTTGTTGATGAGATTTCGAGACAAGGGTTTGCGGCGTTGTTGATGAATAATTTTCGTAAGTTGTGTGCACATGCATTTATCATAAAAACTCTCAAAATTCGCTCCCGCCCGTTTGGTTGTGGGATTATTTTAATTAAATAAATGGCAGTAATGCTTTATGTGCTATCAACAATGTGATAATGAAAATGGCATATAAATACTGAATAATTATCAATAACCTAAGTTGGAATCAATTCTGATAACACTAAAATATTTATTATTCAAATATTAGAATAATATTAAAATTGTATTATATAATATTATGTATTCTCAGTTTGATGATATTGTGGCAGCTTTACAGTTTGTCCTTGTTATTCTGAAACTCCTATATCATTACTGATCCGCAAAACAAAATGAAAAGTATTTTAAAGACTCAGACCATGTATATATAATATTTTAGTATACATATATTCATCATTAATGCTTATTATGTTGAACCGTGTAATTTATTATGCAAGTGCAATCGCAATTAGTCAGCTTTTTATATGGTGTGACACATATGTACTCTAATCAAACATGAAGCACACCTCTGGTTACAATACCACTCGAATACTAACCTTCTAATTCACAGTCATCTGAGTCTTCTGCATCACTACTTTCATCTCCATCCTCTTTATTACTATTGCTACAGCAGGTGCGTCTGCACATGTCCGTACACTTGGGATCTGTATTGTTGCACTGACAGCGAAGAGGCTGGCAACCAGTTTTGCATCGACAAAACATGTCTATGAGCACATCAGGAGGTGCTGGTTGTTGTGTCATCCATCTAGCTTTATGCTCTCCACCTTCCGTATACCATCTACATTGCTGGAGGGATGGGGCATTGATGATGATTTGCTTGGCTCTTCTCCATATTGCGACCTGATAGGCAGCCCTAGATATATGGAGATTTAACTCAACTAGTGTGTGTCGTAGGTTCGATTGTGATGTGCAAGATGGTGGGCAAAAGATCTTATACCGTGCTTCATTGATGGGATTTGTCTCTTCACCATATAGTCTGCATATGAATGTCTCAACAGATTATCTTATTGCACCATCAACTTCATAATCTGTTTTCAATGATTTCAGTGTGTTGCAGAATTCAGGATTGTTCTTTAGCAGCTTGAAGAAAGTTATCTTCCCTTTGGAATAGAATGCACTTACACTTTTGCATACACTTACAGCATGAAGCCTGAGCAGTGCTTTGCATCGTTTGGGTGTGAGAACGGTAGACAGACCGCCTATGTTTACATATCTCAACAGCTCCTTACCACAGCAGTAAATGAGTTACGGTGATAGCAGCTCATCTACTAGAGATAGACAGCTTAAGAAAACATCTGTGTCCTGGCACTTGACTAGAACTTTTGAGCTGGGTTTGTCTTCCATTATCTTTGCGATAAGTGATAACATACCCATATCTGCCTCCTCGTGGTCTGGTGTCAAACTATCTATTTGGCTTACAGCGATTGATCCATCAAGGTCATAGCTGATCACGTGGCATTCTTGAGAAAAGCTATTACAAGATCTAGTTTCTGCTTCATAGTTGACTTGCTTCATGTATCTTTCAAAAATTTCACTAGGGCAGTCTTGTTTGAGCCATCTGCTAAAAATTCAGACCATTTTGGCACTGATTAGTTTGGATTAAACACAGCAACCTTCTGCCTTTCTATCACACTTCTACGACTTCTCTCACCTCCTTTAATGCTGATATCAGGGTATGTGTCACAAGCAAAATCCACACGACATGTGTGATACAATACTAACTATCCGTTGCAAAAGCTAATTTGCAACCATGCCAAAAGTTGGAGGAGCTTTTAGGGTCTGATTTCAGCCATATCATCAACCACAACAGCGTCAAAGACTGGTAGCTGATCCTGGTTAACATAGATTGATGGTTGATCTTCAACATCTTTCCCAACAGCAGCCATCAAAGCCGATTTAGCATTCTTCAATATAGAGCCATCAGAGTTAGCCAGACCCAGCTGACGTTGCCCAGAGAGAATGATAACACTTTTCTCAACTCAAAGTTTCGCTGTTGGCTGATCCCTAACAAATTCTCAAACAGTCTATGCGAACACTTTAGGACTTTTTCTTTCGATTTCTTTTTAGCCGATGGTAATGTGGTGAAGGTTTTGAGCTTGTTTGACTTGATGGATGCATTGAAATCAATCTCTTGGGTGCTTAACCTCTGCTGGACAAAATCTGAAAGCAGTTTCTCTCCAATCACATTAGCCATTTCAAGATCCTGCTTCACTTCAATGGAGGCTTTCGCACTACTGATAATATGTACTAGCTTGCTGTACTACTAGCTTACTATTCTTGCTGTTATGAGTCTTTCATGACTTCCCTCATTTCCTCATCAGCCTTCCATGCCTTTTCACCCATCTCATAACTTGCTGCATCCAAATCACCAAGCATTAGCATCTTCTTCATGTCTGTATGTTTAGCTGTTCGTTCCGGGTGAGATAGAGTCCAGCGCTGAGAGGCCAATGACTTTCTGGTAAATCCTATGATTCTATCGTGAGACTTTGAGTCTCTGTTAACTGTTTGCTCAATAGATTGATCACAAGAGATAGAGCTGAATGAACAGTGATGTCGTGATTAATAAGTAAAATATCCCTTCTTCACAAGAGCCTAATACACTCTGCTATGCGATACTTTCAGGTTAGTAATCTCTGAATACTACAGCGTGACATATCTAGCGTAGTTTGTGTGGTGATAAGCACAAAATTAAGGAAGGATCATACATGTAATTTATCTAAACATTTGTCAAAATTGTAGGCTATAATACGCCATGTAAACTGCAAAGAGTTAATTTTCCTGCTCATAAAATGTGCAGACAAAAATGAAAATGTTTTCTTTTTCTCCCACCAAAGTACCATCATCATGGAGTAATCATCATGAATTTGTAAAGTAATGAATATCTAGTCTCAACTCTTCTGTTGTATCACATTCTTTCTGTCTCTTCTCATATCTTTTCTCAGCTCTGTCCATAACGAGTTTGTTACATCACTTTTTATAACAGGCATAATGACATAACAAGTCTGAACTCTCATCAAAGTTCTCAATGCTTAGCACATTTTGAGAATTTTCAAATTGAATGCTCTCTTCTTCCAATATCAACCATCTGCTTGAATACTGTTTGGCTGTCTCATATTGAAGTTTAATCACTCTGACTAGGGTTTTATTCACAGACTGGTCAAGACAGTAAAACAAGCAGTTTTGCTGCATCCTTGGCATGGGTGTGGGAAATGCTGGGCAAATCCTTGGCAAATGCTGAGAGTTGACTCACCTAATTTCAAATAAAAGCATTTATTAATTTTCAAGATTATAAAATAGTTTTTTTGTCTGATATGTAAGGTTTTCCAAGCAAACTTGGAGTTGCCCTCTCCCATTTCAAAAGTGCTTGTTAGCTCAGAAATGTGCAACACATAGGTGTAGAAACATTATAATTGAATTCAGCATAAATTTCTGACTACGAAACATCTTCGTTTGAGTAGCCCACCCTCTGAAGGAATAAGCTGAAAGATAGGTTTATGTTCCTGTTCTACTAAATGTTATTCTGTTTTTTTGTATCTTTTTTGGCTCATGTCAAACTAGTTTAGTTTTACACTCTTACATAAAGCGAATGCTACCCTTTGTTGGAGTGTCAGTTTTTCTACCTGCCTCGTCTGCTTGTGACACTATAACAAATAGAGACTGCAAATTTGAGCCTCATTTTATTTTACGGAAGTAACAATTTAATGGAATATTTTAAGGGAGGCTACTAAGGCAGGCCCGCCTTAGAATAGCATAGTTAGAGCTTGCTAAAGTTTTCACATTTAAGCCTAAAACAGACATCTAAACTAAACAAGCTCTAGATACCAGCACAAACATATATAGCCCATGTAACAATGTTGATAGAAGATACCTGGGAACTCTATGGTTTAGGAGGTATGGCACATGTAGCACACGTAAAGTAGTAAAGCTATTTCTGACTAGGTCAAACACCGGGTCTTCACTGGGAGACACTTTATGAAGACAGTTAAGAATATATATCAGTCTGTGAAAGGCAGTCATGTATATCTAATTATAAGTCTCTCATGTGGCTGGATTAAAACCACACAGAATACCTAATCGACATTTACTCGTACTTCCATGTTTTAATCAATCTGAATAAATTACATTATAGAACCAAGTTATGATTTCATGATTCAAACTTGTAAACAAAACCACTGTTTATGTTAGTCATACTTAAGAAAAAAACTGTTTCCTGTATTTTCGTAGCATAAAATTTGACTCCCAATAACAAGCACCCTTGATATTAAAAATCTATTTATTTATACGATGGTATTAAAACCAATGTTTGCCAAACTAACATTCTACACGGTTGATAAGAGAGAGAAGTGGTATCATATCGTAAGCTTGTCAGCAATGCTTTATCAGTTTCTGTAATGAATGCAGGATTCGTGTAAACATCATAGCATCTTACAGGATTTATTTAACCTACAGTTTGTGTACATTAATTAAGGTGTGCGACTAGTGAGGGTTTTATAATAAAAAGGCTTTTAAAGTATTTCTAGTTTCGGAGTGTTAGTTTGGACAGTAATAGTATCTCTAAATTTACAAGTAATATAATAAAATGATGAGTTGTGTTTCCTTCACCAAATGCTATCAGATAATTTCAGAATAAAGTCTATACAGGCAGAAGATTGCATGATTGTTGCTTTTCTGATTTGTTTGCTTTTGATTGTTGCATGATGAAGCTGTATGGCGAGCTGTATGGCGAGCTGTATGGCGAGCTGTATGGCGAGCTGTATGGCGAGCTGTATGGCGAGCTGTATGGCGAGCTGTATGGCGAGCTGTATGGCGAGCTGTATGGCGAGCTGTATGGCGAGCTGTATGGCGAGCTGTATGGCGAGCTGTATGGCGAGCTGTATGGCGAGCTGTATGGCGAGCTGTATGGCGAGCTGTATGGCGAGCTGTATGGCGAGCTGTATGGCGAGCTGTATGGCGAGCTGTATGGCGAGCTGTATGGCGAGCTGTATGGCGAGCTGTATGGCGAGCTGTATGGCGAGCTGTATGGCGAGCTGTATGGCGAGCTGTATGGCGAGCTGTATGGCGAGCTGTATGGCGAGCTGTATGGCGAGCTGTATGGCGAGCTGTATGGCGAGCTGTATGGCGAGCTGTATGGCGAGCTGTATGGCGAGCTGTATCGCGAGCTGTATGGCGAGCTGTATGGCGAGCTGTATGGCGAGCTGTATGGCGAGCTGTATGGCGAGCTGTATGGCGAGCTGTATGGCGAGCTGTATGGCGAGCTGTATGGCGAGCTGTATGGCGAGCTGTATGGCGAGCTGTATGGCGAGCTGTATGGCGAGCTGTATGGCGAGCTGTATGGCGAGCTGTATGGCGAGCTGTATGGCGAGCTGTATGGCGAGCTGTATGGCGAGCTGTATGGCGAGCTGTATGGCGAGCTGTATGGCGAGCTGTATGGCGAGCTGTATGGCGAGCTGTATGGCGAGCTGTATGGCGAGCTGTATGGCGAGCTGTATGGCGAGCTGTATGGCGAGCTGTATGGCGAGCTGTATGGCGAGCTGTATGGCGAGCTGTATGGCGAGCTGTATGGCGAGCTGTATGGCGAGCTGTATGGCGAGCTGTATGGCGAGCTGTATGGCGAGCTGTATGGCGAGCTGTATGGCGAGCTGTATGGCGAGCTGTATGGCAAGCTGTATGGGAAGTAAATAGTTTTTTGGTCAAAAGGAATGTTCAAGAAAGAAGGTTACTAATGGAACACTCCATCTCAATAAATTCTGTACTGAAGTGTGCAGTTAGAGCAAACCTGAAGGTGGAGCAGACAAAAATATTTTGTTTCATCCAAATATTCAAAAACAGCGAAAAAGAACCGAGTGTCTTTTTTGAGTGGCAGAAGTTTTTAAAAAGGAGTTAAGCTCAAAGTACATGCTATAAAGAAGACAAAAGTGGAACCGTAGCACAAGGAGATGAATTGTGATGCGGTATCTCAGCCAGCGCGCAGCTATGTGTGTAACAAACAGTTGATCAGACTCGTCTTCAGCTGATTTAGTGCAAGTTTACCGACAGCTATTGATAGTCGCTGTGTTTCCATAATGCAGGTGTGCAGATTTTGAATTGTGTTTGAGTTAAAATTTCCATCCTTCCATTTTCCATTTCTCGCAAGCATTACTAACAAAGATTTTTATTTTACTTGCGGATTTTTGCTGTTTCCTCCTTGCAGCGGTGTGAACTTGCAGACTAACTGCACCATGGAAACATAGTGAGCACTCATCTGGCATCACTCTCATCTGACATCACTCTCCTAGTCTATTATTTGTGTCAAGTCTGATGGCAGTATACCGGTAATTAGCAAACAAGTAAAACTGTATTAAACAAGTGAATATAGAGGAATCCAATCTTCTGGTTTAACGTGAAGCTTTGAAATAAATACCATGTGTAGACGACTCTCAGTATTTCTGATTGTCAGTACAAATAGCCAATGCACTCTCATTAGCTGCCCATAACTGAATGGCGTACACCAGAGTTGTGACCACCACAAAAGAAAACTATAGTTGTACATTGATAAGTACTCACTGATGTACAGATGTAAAATGCATTACATTGGAAGTAAATGTAAACCTGAATATCCATGTAGTTGCATTGGCAGTGCAGTATGCAGTAGTAAGCGTGTCACAGGCATGCAGTATGCAGTAGTAAGCGTGTCACAGCCATACAGTATGCAGTAGTAAGCGTGTCACAGGCATGCAGTATGCAGTAGTAAGCGTGTCACAGCCATGCAGTATGCAGCATAATTGCATTGCAAACTGTTACTAGTGTGCAGTTAATTGTATCGTATAATGTTAATGAGAATACATCACAAAGACTCCAAATTCACCAGAATGACGATGATAATGCTGACACCCTATTTCATAATGATATGGGAGTTGGATATGGGAGCACATGTTCCTGAGCTTGCTTAAAATAGCATCTGACAATTTTGTACAATGCAGTACAGATGCTTGCAAAGCCACCAACATTAGTTGATCCACAGTATCAGCCTCATACTAACCCGCATTTGCAGTATACATGCTGTTTCAAGTTTTGAAGAATGTGCATTTACAGTGCGTATGAATTGCTTAGTTTCAGGTAGTCAGCTATGACAGTAAATATACAGTAGACCGCAGTGGAAAATTTACGGTGAGAGTACAGCTGCACATTGTAATACTCTGCAACATTACTGTGTACTGCACTGTGATAGTTCTAATGTACATGTATCACAACCCTGATATACACTATTTTTGTTACATTTCTCTAGCTGTTTAAAGATATTACGTTACTAACACCTCTGCGTAAAGTCACATTTGCACCGCACTGAATAATAATTACATAATCAGTATTATTGAGTTAGTCAGATTTGATAAAAAGAGGGAAGTCACTGTTGTAGGCTGTTGATTTAGAACAATCTAGAACAAATGACCTGCGGGCAGCAGGTTAGGACTTGAGTCCCAGAAAGGCCACAGCAGCTACCACAAAAAAGCAGCTGAACTCAATGTCGTCCCTTTGCGATTTGAGCATTGGAGATTAGCCACCTTTGGCTATCAGATGCTAAACTGTAGAAGCAAAGAATAACTTCTTGCTATAAAGGCATTCAGCTTAGACAAACCTTTATAACAAAGTAACAACTCACCAACAGCAGACAACTCTCAAAATAATGCCAAATGTTTTTCATTATAAAGGGTACACTTGCCATAAAGCTATAAAGGGTTAGTGCCTAGCTCTGCATATATCATCATCTACCTTTGTACCCCAAAAGGTATAACATCACATGCGATACACACATCCTACAATCCATCTGGTCTAAGATGTACCCTTTCATTAGGATGAGCTGTTGCAAGAGCTGTGTATAACATACATGACACGGTGTCACAAGTGCTGCTTAGATAGTGCAGTCTACTAGAGATAGTTGTAGGAAGCTCTTGCTATCCATCGTTTACTAGAAAAAGAAATTTGCTGTGATTTGGAATTCCTATTTTCTTACAGTTGCTTTCCAAGCGTCAACAATACTGTACCCCGACATACTTAAAAATGCTAAAAATAGTTCTGCGAAATTGTTGCAAAATAATTCTTTGGCAAAAGAGTACGTTTATTCTGAAATAACTTTGAAAAACCTGTGACTAAACATGCAGCTATGAGTTTAAAAAAGGTTTTAATCAGCCAAATATGATACAATAATAACTTATGATAAAACATTTGTTGAGCAGCTTTCTGTCTGATTTGACAAATTTCAAGTTGGAAACAGACCCTGATTCAACGCCGTTAAAGTTTGTTGTTAAACGCAGATCAGTTGTAAAAGCTGCTTTGTCTCCCAGCCAACACAAAAAAGTATTTCGAATCATAAAAAGCCTTTCCAACTCTCTTACGTGTGAAACAACTCCGATAAATTGTCTTGGTGTGAACGCGTCTTAATAGTGTGTGTAAGTAACTTAGCTTGATATTCTAACTGTTTAGGGGCCGAGAGTCTGGCTGATAGTTATTATTTGAAAACGGATTAGAGCGCTGGCCTCACAATCGCATTTAACATACTAAAATGGGGAAAGATTTTTCAATATGTTATCAATACTGTATACTATAATACAATGTAATATAATATGTTATCAATATTGGATACTATAATATAATATAATATGTTACCAATACTGGATACTATAATATAATGTAATATAATATGTTACCAATACTGAATACTATAATATAATGTAATATAATATGTTACCAATACTGGATACTATAATATAATATAATAAGTTACCAATACTGGATACTATAATATAATGTAATATAATATGTTACCAATACTGGATACCATATTATAATATAATATAATGAGTTACCAATACTGGATACTATAATTTAATGTAATATAATATGTTACCAATAATGGATACTAAAATATAATGTAATATAATATGTTACCAATACTGGATACTATAATATAATGTAATATAATATGTTACCAATATTGGATACTGTAATATAATATGTTACCAATACTGGATACTATAATATAATGTAATATAATATGTTACCAATACTGGATACTACAATATAATGTAATATAATATGTTACCAATACTGGATACTGTAATATAATATAATATGTTACCAATACTGGATACTGTAATATAATGTAATATAATATTTTACCAATACTGGATACTATAAAATAATGTAATATAATATGTTACCAATACTGAATACTGTAATATAATATAATATGTTACCAATACTGGATACTGTAATATAATGTAATATAATATGTTACCAATACTGGATACTATAAAATAATGTAATATAATATGTTACCAATACTGGATACTATAAAATAATGTAATATAATATGTCACCAATACTGGATAATGTAATATAATGTAATATAATATGTTACCAATACTGGATACTATAATATAATGTAATATAATATGTTACCAATACTGGAAGGTAATATATAGGCAGACTTCAACACTTCAATGCTCAGGGAAACAAACCTCAGCTATTTTTATGTGTTAGCTTGGCAGTTAATGGCCGCTTCGATGCGATAATTAAAATCTCTTCGCCTTATGACTTTCAGAAAGATTGCTGTGTAATAAATCTCTGAGTGACTGTCTGGTGGCAAGAAATACCGGCGTATGAAAACATTAAAATTGTACTGTAGGAGTCATTTACTGCCGTAATCTCCTATTGATTTATTGTTATGGGAGCATCTTATACGCTTACCTTAAGATAAGACTTGCTTTAGGAATGGTTCAGCTACCTCCCTGATTGCTTTCCGATGTAAAGGAATGTATGTATACCTGGTATAAAGATATACATGTAGGTATACTTGATATAAAGGTATATACATGTAGGTATACTTGATATAAAGGTATATACATGCAGGTATACTTGATATAAAGGTATATACATATAGGTATACTTGGTATAAAGGTATATACATGTAGGTATGCTTGATATAAAAGTATATACATGTAGGCATACTTGATATAAAGGTATATACATGTAGGCATACTTGATATAAAGGTATATACATGTAGGCATACTTGATATAAAGGTATATACATCTAGGCATACTTGATATAAAGGTAAATACATGTAGGTATATTTGATATAAAGGTATATACATGTAGGCATACTTGATATAAGGGTATATACATGTAGGCATACTTGATATAAAGGTATATACATGTAGGCATACCTTGTATAAAGGTATATACATGTAGGTATACTTGATATAAAGGTATATAAATATAGGTATACTTGATATAAAGGAATATACATGTAGGCATACTTGATATAAAGGTATATACATGTAGGTATATTTGATATAAAGGCATATACATGTGGGCATACCTGATATAAAGGTATATACATGTAGGCATACTTGATATAAAGATGAAATGACGATTTCATTTTCAATGAAAAAAATGATTTGCGTTCAATTACAGGTTTTACTTTGTTGTCAATAATTTAATTTCAAACAAAAATGTTCCAAATTATGTCATTTTACAATCATGACACAAGAATAACAAAAAAGGGCATCAGTTAGCCAATATAAACAAATAAATTGTTTGACAAACAGCTTTTAAAATACTTTTCTACGCTAAAAGAACAGATATGAGGATGGAAATGTCATGTAACTTCATAAGTCCAGAAGAAGCTGTTTCTTACGCATTTAGTTCTTTCACAAAACAGTTGATGTCTCTATGCGCAATAATATCTGTGATTGATCTCTAACAGTTTAACAAAGCTACTACAACCATGGAATGTTTACCGCAAAAACTAAATGCGCTATCTCTTCAAAGATGGGCTCTAATAGTCACTGTCAGTTTAGGACCTCTGATGAATTTGAATGATTTTCAGCTCTTCAAAAGGTTATCATAATCGTCTAACGAAGTTGTTCAAATGTGAAAGGTTTTAGTTGAATATGCAGCACTATGTAGAAGATAAACCATCAAAGGGAGCTGTCAGGGCACAATGGTCTAGAATGCCTCTGAAAACTGGATTCTGGAAATGGTGGCGGGTCGTAGCGAAGGAACATCGGATTTTAAATTGTTCTACGAGTCAATTCTATCTCCATATCGGACTGCTGTTCTACCTGCATATCTGACTGCTGTAGCCAGAAATAAAAAATTGGATTTGTGAAATACAAAAAACTTTTAAGTTGTTTCACACAAAAAACTAAATTGAGTAATAATATATGAATCTGGGAAGGCTAAAGATAGAGTGGCAATTACTTGCTGTATTACTCATAATCATTCTCTGATTTGCATTGTGTTTTCTGGTGTTTTTTATCGTTCTATTTGTGTAAACCTGCAAACACTATTTACGTCTATTAAAAAAGGTTTTTATCAACGACATTCTCAAAGCTATTAAAGGATTTATCACATTTCCTATGTGTTTTTTCCATGAGAAAATGAATACATCCTCTTTCAGACTTTGTAGAGATCATGCTTGAAGAATTTATTCAATAATGAGACATTGATACAACTATAGTGCACTGGAGCATTGATGATCGTATGGCCAATAATTGCTGACAAAGCAGTTCAGGAGACAAAGATGCACAGTTCAACCTAATCTTTTATAAAAAACTATTTAACACGAAGAAAATATTTGTGAATTATTGCTTCCACTCCGCTTCTCCTGATATCATTATTTTTCATTAGTCAGTGGCAGCTGGTCTATATACTAAAGGGGAAAGCAGGGTGGCCTCCTGGTCAGGTATTCTAGCCTGAACTGCAAACAACAGGTTGAAGTTCATTTTGTAAAAAGGTCCACTGGTGGTAGAGGAATAACATCCCAACTTAAATTGGTCTCTGAAACTGGGCAAGTCTCCAGTCATCGAGGTTCCCTCTCCAATGGATTCAGACATGTCCTGTCAAGATCAGACTATTGTTTGTACAACACACAGCCTCTGCTCGCAGTAAACTAAACAGATACTGGATCTTTGCACATACTGAAGGGGACACTAAGCAATTTTGTGATACTTAATTGGCATTGATCCAAAAATGAATGCGGATGATTCCAATAAAAACAGTTTTAGCAGTCACCATACATAGCATACACAGCATACGCATATGTGATATGGTTGCAATTAGTTATTATAACCTACAAACTGTTTATAACAACCTCAGACTGAAGCTGCAAATGTTTTGTCAAGAGGCATATGCCTCCACAACCTATTTATCGTAGATCCTGGCACCATAACCTATAGTAAATCTTTTACATATAGTGTTTTTCTGATAAATACGCTGTTGGAATACAAATGGCGTACAACTACCCAAGGTCTATGTTTTGTAGGCACAAGCATAGGGAATCTGAAGTGGTTGAATGAAACTGCTGGGAGATTATTGGTCTACAAGCCAAAAGTTGTGAGTTGGAAACCTGTTGAAGGTCCTAAGCCTTTCTTGGACACAAATCCAATTATAGTATAAACTAGCTAAATACCCTCGTTGCACAGTTACTAAAAAAATCTTTGCATAGATAATTTATTTTTAATAACACAACAACAGTTACCATTTTAATTTTCAAACTTTATACTATGAGAAAAATATATTGCGCTGTTAAAATAAATTAAGAAAAAAACAAAACTCATTTACTGTCAAGGTTGGCAAACTTAGTCAGATAATTGTAATTTTTAAACTTCATATCATGAAGAAAGTGTCCAAATAAACTATAAAAAAAATAAAACAATTATAAAGGTGTTTAAATATAATTGTGAAATAATTAGCAAGTACTGGCTAAGTAAAATTTGTTTTGCTAAAATCATAATGAAAAATTAGTTAGTATAAATTTATGTGATTTTAATTTGTTGCAGTGTTGGCATCAGAAAGCAAAAAAGCTGTATAGAGTGGTATAGAAACCCACAGCAATTATCTGATTCAAACACCCCCTGGTAAAAATCATCTAAGTTTATATACGTACTGTATATATTACAAAACCAGTAACAAAATAATGTTAACCTTAGTGTACTATAATTACCTTCAGTAATTTTAGTGTATTTAGTGGTTCTGATCTGCAAGAAAATGTAACATTACAACGTACCACATGTAGTACGTACCATGGGGAGTACTTACCTTCCAAACAGACGTATAACATAAACGTTGAATCTAACTTAAAGGAATTCAGCTTACTAAACACATACTTGAAGCTGAGTTTTAGTATGTATTTTACTAGACTTCAACTTTTTCATCGGCTACAATTTTATCATTTATCTGTTTTTGGTTTCGTTTTTTCTGTACTTATAATGAATAAATATGAACTGAGAGCATCGTACCTTTTTCAGGCATTGTGGGAGGGACTTCGGCAAATAGCACATTAATTCGCCTTTTTGTTATTTTATCATAATCAGTACACCAGCTGCCAAACTTTAACTTAGAGACAAATGAAAACTCTGAAAACTTAATATGACAATATGTTTCAGATACTGAGTTTACATGGTTTTCAGAGTGTGTCGGCAACACGTCAACACGCCGACACACAGACACGTCAACACGCCGACACGTCAACACGTTGACACGTAGAAATGCAAAATGCAGGCGAACAGATGTGCTGATGGGCACACGCGCATATAGACACATGTACACATGGGCATACGAACACCCGGACACAAAGACATACAATGACAAACTGGCATTTAACAATAGAAAATTATTTTTTTGCATAAACTTGTCATACATACAGTTGCCAACTTAGTTGCTTGTTATGAAAGGTTGCCATTTAGATTTGTATAAGTATTTTACAGTTTGTGCTCTACGGGGTGGTGCTAGAAAAGTCATTTAAATACTGTGGTGCAGGTTTGGTGACACCACAGCCAAAGTTTGGCCTTTTCATACTCTGTCAATAAGTGTATACAAAGGAGAACTGGCTGACTTGAGTTGAGTATATATACATGTACATGTATATATAGTCAAGCTCAGTGACAGAAAATTACTTGAGCTGCACTAATTCCACAAAGAGGGGACAACTTTCAGAATGAGCTTACAACACCAAAATTATCCTTACTTCTTGTTCTTATGTAGCTTATGGTTTTATATATCTCCTTGATATTCTCAACACTACCTGGCCACAAATCTAAGGCTTTATATTTATATACTGAAGTTTCGACGTTAAAGGTCGAACGCAAAACCCAAACACCAACTCTGATCCATATTCAACATATCTGTGGTATTTTAGGTGAAGCATTTCTGTTCAATGTGTTGATGCATATATGACAATTATTGACTAAAACATCTGTTAAAAAAGCCATGTTTGCATAGCTCAGCAGCCATCACTGTATCCGGTAGTTCATCAATCACCTGCTAGATGGTAGGTTATTGGCTGTAGCGTCTAATTAATGTCTACCAATAAAATCATTAATATGGGCGGGATTTCAGGAATCCGTTGATTTTCAGCTAGCTCATTTTATCGCTACTAACGTTAATTTTTGGAGAAAATTTTTATGTTGAGAAACAGCTGGAGGTTATCAAACTAATTGTACATTTTTAAAAGCAATCAGACCGAAACACTTAAGTCTCCCATTATTCTTAACGCTGAGCAGAGGCAGCGACTGACAACCATTGACAGGTTTTCGTACTATCACATTATTAATTGTTTCTGCTCGATGAACCAGATGTCGACACGATCCAGTCTTACCAAGTGTTTCCAGGCAGAGGAGCCAAGATAATATCTATCTCCTTCATCATGGTGTGCTTAGGAAGTGCTTACTGATTGACAATTATCATTTGAGATTGCCCATGCCAAAGAGAAAGAATGGAAAACTGCTGTGGAGAGCCCGAAAGCTTATAATTTCTGTCAATTAGATGAGCCCATTCTGTTCATCCATTACAGCTATCAAAGGTTGAAGTAGCCAAACTTCAGGGCACTTGAAGCAATTACTGCTGACACCATTGTGTTATTTGAGTTAGCTTATGAAAAGTTCTAGTGTAATTTATTACGGCACCATCTCGACACGCGTAAAAAGCTTCTATAGAATATAAATATAAAAAGAGATGTACAGAAAGTTATTTGGTTGTCATGGTTACAAACATTAATATCTCCTTAAAAATGGAAGAGGCTCGACAAAATTGTTCATCTATATCTGGTTACCAATAGAAATTCTTGCTACGGATGACTAATGCTGCCAAATGTGTCATGCTGCTTTTGATAAGATAAAAGGTAAAAACATTTTACCCTGTTGAAACTTTTGGCACACTTCAATGAGTGCTTGAAGGTACTGTTGTAGCCACCCAGATATAGTGTCATGAATAAAGAGACGCTTGAATAATCCTACAGCCATAGGTTTAATGGAATATCAATGACAACAGAATCACTATAGTTGATGTATATTATTAATATAAAACCAGAAAAAATGCTAATTTATTTGAAGCATTTAACTTTGTGTTTGTGTATACAGACGTTTCCAGAGAAAGATGCATGTATTGGAAGCTGTAGAGGGAAAATACCATTTACATTTGTGACATAGAATGCTCTGGTAAGGGGGGCGCACCAACATCCAGTTAGTGCTTTAGTGACAAATCTGATAGTTAGCCCCTCTCACTCGACTGTTCTAGATAACAATGGTCATTATGTTTTGTCATGGCTTTGTAATACAGACCTCACCTCAAGAAGATGACTTTTGCATGTAGGTACATGGTAAAAATTGAGTTGCCTTGTAGCCCATAAGTATATCAGGTTGTAATTGAGGGAGGGGGTTCAGTCAGATAACCCTACCTGCGGGCTATCATTTCCATCAGATAACTCTATACATGCAGTCTATCCTTTCAGTCAGATAACCCTACAGCGGGCTATCATTTCCATCAGATAACTCTATACATGCAGTCTATCCTGTCAGTCAGATAACCCTACCCGCGGGCTATCCTTTCAGTCAGATAACCCTACCTGCTGGCTATCCTGTAGAAAGTGAATGAAACCCTGGGCCTCGCCAGATCTACTGATAGTTGTACTAAATGAACCATCACTCAATCTCTAATCAGCTGACTCACATAATCAGCTAATTACTGCACCACTACTTGAACGCCACCTTCATTTGGATGCCGCCTCAAATAGAATGTCGCTAGAGGAGAAAGGGTAAAAAATACAGCGCCACCCTTTAATTGAACGCCACCAATATTTGACCACCGCTTTGACATTGTACAATTTTTATGAACCCACAATAGTTTAATTATTAATAAATTTATAATAATCATAACAATACTTACAATAATGTTAATAATACTAACAATGTTACTATATTAATAACAATTAATTATTTTTAGTTGCTGGAATGGCTGTCATGGCTTTAGTGACAGTGTACCGGAGAAGATCAATAGTCACAATCACCAGAACTACACTCTGATTCGAAGACACTAAGGTTCAATTCGAATCCATTGTCTTCAGATTCATCCATAATGTAGTTTACAATCTGACCTGAAGACTTCAAAGAATTTTGTTGAGCGATAAGAATACTCTTCAGGAACACTGTACGGTGTATTAGTAGCTATCGTTATGGAGTATCAGAGTCTGTTTTCTAACTCCGAAAGCATTATGGTTTTTATTTAATTTTAAGGCAGTTAAGGCTGACACCATCAAAATAATTATTAACTGTATCCGGCTAATAGCAGTCCCTTGTTTAACTTTGTCTCATACTTCGACTTAAATAAAACCGGTTTAACAAAAATGCTCCACCCGACAACATGTTGGCCGAAAACATGATGTCGCTCTCCCAAAAGAGAGGGGCAACATGTTGGCCGACAATATGATGTCACTCTTCCAAAAGAGAGGAGCAACATGTTGGCCGACAACATGATGTCGCTCTCCCAAAAGAGAATACAAATGGCATTAGCGTTGCTTCGCCAATAAAAGGGTTAAACTTATCTTCTCAAAATTCTGATGAGATAGTCGAAAAATACAGTGCAGCTCTCTAATAAAACGTTACTATAAAGGTTTAAAAAATGGAGTGCCAAAGCGTTCAAATAGAGATTTTATGGTAAATATTATTCAGTAGTGATATATATCATTACTGAATAATATTTACCAGTTTAGTTATATTATTTATATACACATAAATTTTAATGTTTTCAAATAAATATAGTTGGAAAATTATATATTTAAATATATATAGTCCCATTGTACATGTAGTTGTGTCCAATTAAACTCTAGCAATGACAGATTCTCACCGTACTGGAATTGAACTTGTGATGATTGCAATTGCAAGTATGCAACCACACACCTAACCACAAGGTTAAACCACAAATATGCAACCACACACCTAACCACAAGGTTAAACCACAAGTATGCAACCACACACCTATCCACAAGGCTAAACCACAAGTATACAACCACACACCTAACCACAAGGTTAAACCACAAGTATGCAACCACACACCTAACCACAAGACTAAACCACAAGTATGCAACCACACACCTAACCACAAGGTTAAACCACAAGTATGCAACTACACACCTAACCACAAGGATAAACCACAAGTATACAACCACACACCTAACCACAAGGTTAAACCACAAATATGCAACCACACACCTAACCACAAGGCTAAACCACAAGTATGCAACCACACACCTAACCACAAGGTTAAACCACAAGTATGCAACTACACACCTAACCACAAGGATAAACCACAAATATGCAACCACACACCTAACCACAAGGCTAAACCACAAGTATGCAACCACACACCTAACCACAAGGTTAAACCACAAATATGCAACCACACACCTAACCACAAGGTTAAACCGCAAGTATGCAACCACACACCTAACCACAAGGTTAAACCACAAATATGCAACCACACACCTAACCACAAGGTTAAACCACAAGTATGCAACCACACACCTATCCACAAGGCTAAACCACAAGTATACAACCACACACCTAACCACAAGGTTAAACCACAAGTATGCCACCACACACCTAACCACAAGACTAAACCACAAGTATGCAACCACACACCTAACCACAAGGTTAAACCGCAAGGATGCAACTACACACCTAACCACAAGGATAAACCACAAACATGCAACCACACACCTAACCACAAGGTTAAACCACAAGTATGCAACCACACACCTAACTACAAGGCTAAACCACAAGTATGCAACCACACACCTAACCACAAGGTTAAACCACAAGTATGCAACCGCACACCTATCCACAAGGCTAAATCACAAGTATGCAACCACACACCTAACCACAAGGTTAAATCACAAGTATGCCACCACACACCTATCCACAAGGCTAAATCACAAGTATGCAACCACACACCTAACCACAAGGTTAAATCACAAGTATGCCACCACACACCTAACCACAATGTTAAACCACAAGTATGCCACCACACACCTAACCACAAGGCTAAACCACAAGTATGCAACCACACACCTAACCACAAGGATAAACCACAAATATGCAACCACACACCTAACCACAAGGTTAAACCACAAGTATGCAACCACACATCTAACCACAAGGTTAAACCATAAGTATGCAACCACACACCTAACCACAAGGTTAAACCACAAATATGCAACCACACACCTAACCACAAGGTTAAACCACAAGTATGCAACCACACATCTAACCACAAGGTTAAACCATAAGTATGCAACCACACACCTAACCACAAGGTTAAACCACAAGTATGCAACCACACATCTAACCACAAGGCTAAACCACAAGTATGCAAACACACACCTAACTACAAGGCTAAACCGTTTCTATCATATTTAGCTTATCCACGGTATCCTTATTGCAATTAAAGCTAAATATGTATGGTTTAATATGAATTAACTTTACCTTTTGTGTTTGTTTTTCTATTGAAATTTTTTGAAAAGCCATTTCAACATGCATCATTCATTTTTCTTGATTTGGAATTTTTAGTTGTGTCGTTTCAATTTCACATGTTTTGTTTCAGCGCAACTGTAATGACACGATTTTAATCTCCAAATTCTGTTTATTGCAACGTACTAATCGCTAATAATTTCAAACTAAAAACTTTCAGATGAGCATTCTCTTGAGTAGCAATTGCCTCTACATTCTTTTTCAGTTTGGTTAGACAAAGGGCCCTCATTTTTTCATTGATGTATTTAATTTTGATATCGCATCTTTGCATTTGTGTCCATATCAACTTTTGATATAAACATGTACATATATAGGTATGTATATATAAATATATATACTTATATATAGATATATATATAGTTAGTTGAGTTTATTCATACCCAAGTTGTCAGTGTACTCTACTAGAATCTTTTCTTAGATTTATCAACAACAAAGTGCGTCAGAAGGTACGAAACTTACAACAGTTGATTTGTGGCTTGTTGCGGCTAAAGGAGGTGAGATATACATGTATTAGTGGCTTGTTGCTGCTAAAGGAGGTATTTGTGATATACATGTATAAGTGGCTTGTTGCTGCTAAAGGAGGTATTTGTGATATACATGTATAAGTGGCTTGTTGCGGCTAAAGGAGGTATTTGTGATATGCATGTATAAGTGGCTTGTTGCGGCTAAAGGAGGTATTTGTGATATACATGTATAAGTGGCTTGTTGCTGCTATATACGTGTATACTTGTACATGTATAAGCGAGATACAGATCTGGTTAGAGGCAATGATTTGCTATAAGTAAAAAGATTTGCAGATATTTGAAATCAACAGAAAGAGAGCTGATAGCCATGAACTATGGGATAGCGGCATTCTTTGTAAACTATTTATCATATATACATGCGAGTATTTCCAGCTTGCATACGTACATGTTTTTGCATGCAAATTTTTGGTCCAAGTGTGATTCAGTTTTAGGCCTTGGGTGTAGCGGGTCATGTAAGTGATTATGTATTCTAATCTCATTCGCCATATATGGTTCTGTGGCTATATTGTGTCATGGTGTTCATGTGACCGGCAAGTCCAATTTATCTAAGTTCCTGTACGTTATCTATGTTCTATTAAGGGAGAGACAACTCTCTGCACAATCATGCGCTTCATTAACTCATATATTTCTACCATCATATGCTAAAATTCTTCATTTTTTTCTATAGAATAAAACAAATAAACAGCAAGAAAACAATTATATACAGAAATGTTTTTTTAGTATTTTATCAGTTAAAATAGATGTAAAAATATATTAATGAATGAGTAGCCAAGTGAAAGGTAATTAATTTTTAAGCAAAGATTCAAAGATACGTGGGTGACTAGATGTGGATAAAAATATTCTAGTTTAAACTGTAAAGTTCAAATAAATTTAGCTTATATATTTATATTAATAAGTATTCTATATATTTATAGAATATTTGTATATTTATATTTTATTTTTAGCTTTACCTGTCTCTTCACTTCTGTCTACAAAACTGTGACGTTTCAAAAGACCTCCAAGGTTACATCTTGAATATTAGTTTGGTTTAACATGTTTAATCCCCGCATCGTATGTTTAAAGATCCCAATGTTAAGGCAATCACAAGCAGAGGCTAGACAACTCCTTGGAATATAAACTGATGTATAGACTAGTTGTTTGTAGAAGACAAACTGCTATTAATACAGTACAAAAAGTTTCTCTTGTGCTAATTGTTATACATTGAAGCTATAAAACGCTGCAGTTTAGTTTCAAAGTCAAAAGAGGTGGCGTGACAAGCATAAGCGGGTGGTCTAATAAAATGTTCCATTCTTTGCTGTAGCCAGGGTTGCTGAAGATTAGTTTCAAAATAGAGACGAAGCTGTCGCCAATCAAGATGCAATGCTAATCCCATCAAAAGAATAAATGATTTAATAGATTGAACAATAGTAGAATGCTTTAAAATACATTGAGTAACAATAGAAATGTCCTTCTCTTGGCTATAATCTATCTCATCAATAGTCTTGATTGATTTTAATTTTGCTAATTTTGCTGCAGATTGTTCTGGTAGATCTTCTCTGTATGTGAGCCAGTACAGAGAAGGCAGACAGAAGTGGTTTGGGGTCAGACCGCTCTCCTTCTCTTAGAGGTGTTGAGGCAGAACGTATTCCAGTCAGGTAGGCTCGAGCTGAATGTGCAAAAGCACAATTTTCATGACTTGAAAGAATCAGCATCTTTAACATATTTCATTTCCATCTACACAGCTTTGCTATTTATTTAAAAACTGGTATCTATTTAAATTTTTTACTGTAATAAAGGTTTTTTATGACGCAACTTCCACATTGGCAGAAATAAATTATATCAAAGTAAACTTCATGAAGATAAACCGCAAGTAATATTTATTGATGTAAAAAATAGTTGAGATGTTTCCTAAAGTTTATTAAATATATTTTTAGACTTTGCTGGCTGTGCATCGTTGTCATGACAACGAGTCTTTCTCTCCTTCCAGTCATTCTATGTTCCAATACATTTGATTCAGTGCATAGGTAGCGACGAGGTCTTTTGGCTGTTGCTAGCAGAAAAGCAATGCCTAATGTGTTTTACACTCTTTTCACTGGCTTTTGGGTTGTGTTTGGCAGTGCTCAATGCTGTCATGGCTGCAAGACATGAATGAAAAATATTTTTAGTCACACAAACCATCAAAAGAATTATAACAACTGCAGCTATACCACATATTAGATATATTCATCATTCAACGTTTGAATCAGAAGCGAAACAAAACTTTGGCAGCTGCAAGGAAATGAGCACAATGGAAAGTTTTCATTTTTCACATATTCAGCTACAATCTAGCAAAATCATTTAAAATTCTCAATTGGAAAATCTTTAACAGTTCATCCAACAAACCCAAAGAAGCTGTGCGCTATATTTTTAGCTATACATCATGAGCTGGTGTTTAGCCAATTTATTAATTAAAGTTTAAATTACGCAAAATTTAAGCATATTTTAGTATACATAATGATAGAAAAATAACGATATTATTAAATATCGGTGTTTTTTTCTCATTCGTGATTGTTTTTGGTGTTTGAGGAGATCTGACTGTCAGAATGTTTTAAGACTAACATTCACAATACTTGATCACGGTGAAAACCTTCTTGAAACATCTTTAGCAGTCAGATCACTTCAAACAACAAAAGCAATCACAAATGAGAGAAAAACATAAATAATTTCTGATAAAACTTGCTAAAATTTTGTGTACGTTCATTCTGGATCACCCTGCGGTGAATCCGTCTGCTACAGCAAGAATCTTTACATATGACACATTTGTCACAGACACTCTCACTGGACCTTAGGGAAGATCTATTATTAGATATTGTTTGTCAAGTAGCATATTAAAAGAATGTATAAAATTTGAACAAGCTAAAAAATCTACTTGCAGAACGTGCTTGTACTTTTATAATGTATTTACTTTATCTACGAAGTTTTGTCAACCATCAGTATATTAGCGTAGAAAGCTTAAAATATTAAAAACACCTTGCTAGCATCAGCTGTCCTAAACACCTTGCTGGCATCAGCTGTCTTAAACAGCTTGCTGGCATCAGCTGTCCTAAACACCTTGCTGGCATCAGCTGTACTAAACACCTTGCTGGCACCAGCTGTCCTAAACACCTTGCTGGCATCAGCTGTCCTAAACACCTTGCTGGCATCAGCTGTCCTAAACACCTTGCTGGCACCAGCTGTCCTAAACAGCTTGCTGGCATCAGCTGTCCTAAACACCTTGCTTGCATCAGCTGTCCTAAACACCATGCTGGCATCAGCTGTACTAAACACCTTACTGGCATCAGCTGTCCTAAACACCTTGCTGGTATCAGCTGTCCTAAACACCTTGCTGGCATCAGCTGTCCTAAACACCTTTCTGGCATCAGCTGTACTAAACACCTTGCTGGCATCAGCTGTCCTAAACACCTTGCTGGCATCAGCTGTCCTAAACACCATGCTGGTATCAGCTGTCCTAAACACCTTGCTGGCATCAGCTGTCCTAAACACCTTGCTGGCATCAGCTGTCCTAAACACCTTGCTTGCATCAACTGTCCTAAATATTTTCATAGCAAAGAATATTGGCTTCATACAGAGCTGTCTGTGGTAGTTACCCTGTTGAAATGGCTTTCGAATATTTGAAAAACATTTTAATAGTTTTGAATTTATAGCTGCTAAGGAGATAACTGTAGGAGTAATTTAACCAGATCGCTAACAATTAGCTTGAAATATTTTTGATACGTAAAATATATGCGACACCTGCGCACTGTACATCGCGTGACACCTGTGCACTGTGCATTTAGGCAATCAATTCATTTTATTGCGAACCGCATAGTTTTTCAAACATTTCAACATTTGCGAATTAATTAGTTTCTGTGAACTGTTTATAATATTTCTAATCTTACATTCTCGCATACGAGTATAATCACCTTTAGGATCCTGCATACTAATTCTACTTAAGTTTGACACTCTCAGACGTGTGCCAAAGGGTGTCATAAAAGGTTTCCAGGTTCAAAGAACAGAATTGAGTAGATGAACAACAATTTTTCACTCAGTGTTCTACTAGTAAGTTTTAATAAACAGAAAATTCTAGAAAAATAGCATTCTAAAACCTGCTGTTTTAGCTAGTTTTCTCACTCACAAATAATTATTTGCTGTTAAATACCTGTTAGTATGCTTCACAAAAACAGCATTTTGTCTATCAAATAAATTTCATGTTGTTAAAGAGTGTGTCACAGATAGCTGACAAGAGTGTCATACACTGCTAATAGGAATGTCACACACTGCTATTGAGAGTGTCACACACAGCTAATATGAATGTCACACACTGCTATTGAGAGTGTCACACACATCTAATAGAAATGTCACACACTGCTATTGAGGGTGTCAGACACTACTAATAGGAATGTCATACACTACTATCGAGCGTGTCACACACTACTATTGAGAGAGTCACACACTGCTAATAAAAATGTCACACACTACTATCGAGCATGTCACACACTACTATTGAGAGTGTCACACACTACTAATAGGAATGTCACACACTACTATCGAGCGTGTCACACACTACTATTGAGAGTGTCACACACTACTAATAGGAATGTCACACACTACTATCGAGAGTGTCACACACTATTAATAGGAATGTCACACACTACTATCGAGAGTGTCACACACTGCTGATAAGAATTTCACAGACTGGTAAGGTGAAGTAGGCCTAGCATCTCTCTTTACGGAGTAAATTATTTCAATTTATTTGTAAAAAGTATAAATTTATTTTGGTTTTTGAGTAGGCCCTAATGTAAAATTGAAGCAGGTGAAGTTTTTAAATTGTTAAAAACATTCACAGACACATAATTCTAGTGCAAGCTAAAGCAATCATCACTATGGTCACATCTTTACTTTCCTTTGTAAAATTATGCATAGTCTATGGACTTCCTACTGGAGGTATGTCAATCTTTTCCAGAACTGAAGAAAGCAGCTTATCACCAACAAACAGACCTTGATGTGGCAGATATTCACCTCTCGGCAATAAATTAGCGGCTGTAATCGTGAGAGACTGACTGCTCAGCCAATCACAATCTGCCTTTGTGCCACGCTCATTGTTGCCATGTGAGATGTGACATGCGAGGCTTCCTGCATTGACTTTGTGTCATAGCACACTTCCAACAGCACGAGCGATAACATCTCTGTTACTAATGTCTTTTCCACTTCCACATCGCGTTGCTTTCAACTGACACACTCAACAGGCTCATTTTAAAATTAGTGCCGAGCAAATAGCTAAACAAGTGGGCTTCCACAAGCAAAAATGTTTTATTGGTTCTATCTTAGACTGATGAGTGCTTGCCACTACCAGAGAGACAAATCACTTCCAGATATCAGAATCAGTGCATTACTCATGGTTGTTAATTGCTTTAAAAACAAGTTTGTCTTCCACATTCCATCTGCACCATTATAATTTCTGGTTGTAGAAATATTGCCTATAACACTTGAAAAATGGTTAAGTGTGTCTTCGACAGCTGTAATACTTCTGAAAACATACAAAGCATGGTGCCACAGTTGATTTTTGCATCGAAATAGTCTTTCACTTGAAGTCTGCCTTACCTGCTGTACTAGATGCCATGCAACAATGGTTGTTCGTGAAAAACATGCTCTTGGAAATAGTAGAGCAACTTTGCTCCATATGACATGTCATAGCAAGTACTTTACTTCATACGACAGGTTTTAACAAGTGCTTTGCTCATATAATTGAGGTGACACAGAACAAAATAATCTGCTTTTTAAAGGTAGCGAATTTTTCAAATTTTTTATATGTATGTTAGTGCACACGATAACAAGCAGAATTAGTTACAATTGATTTGGACAATAGACATTATAAAACTGTTGGAGTCTATATTCTATTTAATCTTAAACATCTACTTCGTAGAGGCAAAAGTTTGATGAAAGCAATTTCAATGCCCGGACTGGCACATGTGCTCTTTCCTAATCTATGGAATCGATTGAAAACAGAAGTGAGTTTCACAGCCATGCTTTAACTGTCAGCCAATCAAAAATCCATGCTTTACCTGTCAGCCAATCAAAAAGTCATGCTTTAACTGTCAGCCAATCAAAAGCTTTTGATCGTCATTCACTAAATTTTCATTAGTTGCAGGTCTACCATTTCAGTGCCGGTTCTTCCTACCAATAAAATTTTATGTACAAATATTTACTAAGGAAAAAATTCTGCTGAATCAAAACTAATGTTCAATGATCTGCTGGCTTGTGTACAACAGATCTCTATGAAATAATTGACATTTAATGGTGTTTGGTTTCAGTATTAGTTCTCCAGTTAGTAAAAGTTCTCCAGAACATCTATACCAGGGATCATTCTTTAAGGAATTTGTTCATTTTTGTTAAAGGTCAAACCAAACTTTGATCTGCCATCATGGACGCTTATGTAATATGTTTTTCCCTAGAACCAGTATGTTGGGCTCTAGGTTTACTACCACCAGCAGATTTGTGCTCTTCAAATTAGTCCTGGTCATAATAAAAATAGCTTAGTTGCGAGTGAGTTTTCGTTGAGTTTTCATTGAATTTTTATTGAGTTACTATTGAGTTACTATTGAGTTACTATTGAGTTACTATTGAGTTACTATTGAGTTACTATTGAGTTACTACTGAGTTACTACTGAGTTACTATTGAGTTAATATTGAGTTAATACTGAGTTACTATTGAGTTACTATTGAGTTACTATTGAGTTACTATTGAGTTACTATTGAGTTACTATTGAGATACTATTGAGTTACTATTGAGTTACTATTGAGTTACTATTGAGTTACTATTGAGTTACTATTGAGTTACTATTGAGCCTGCATTCCATGCTAAATTCGATGTACCAGGCAATTCCATAGCCTCAAAATGGCAGTGAAACCAAAAAGTACTAAGTACCAACTGTTTTTCAAAGAGCAGTGTTTTTAAAAACTGCTTTATCTTTAATCTAAAAATGTTAGGAATAACTGCTTGCTGCAAAGCCATTAAGCTCACAACGCCTTCATCACAAAGACTAACTGACCAATAGCAAACAACTCTTAAAATTATACCAAATGTTACATTCATACTAATCTTACGCTTGGAAATAAAGCTATAATGGTTAGTGCCAAGCTCTGCATATATACGGTAACTATCCACTTTGCCTAAAAATGTATAATATCACATGCGATATACACATCCTACAATTCATCTGATCTAAGGTGTACCCTTTCATTAGGATGAGCTGTTGCAAGAGCTGTGTATAGCATACATGACACGGTGTCACAAGTGCTGCTTAGATAGTGCAGTCTACTAGAGATAGTTGTAGGAAGCTCTTGCTATCCATAGTTTACTAGAGAAAGAAATTTGCAGTGATTTAGAATTCACTATTTCTTACAGTTGCTTTTCAAGCGTCAACAATACTTTACCCCGGCATACTTTGAAATCCTAAAAATATTTCTGCGAAATTATTGCAAAATAATTTTTTGATAAAAGAACATTTTTATTCTGAAATAACTCAAGTAAATGTATGACTAAGCGAGCACTTACCTAGAACTGTAACAATTCACAACCACAAATGTTGACACTTTTTGTTAGTATATGAGACGCCTTTCACTTAGGCCTTTTAGATATAAACTTACCGTGATAGTTGGGAATTATTCACTGATTCTATTGCAGTATAGCAAAATCTACAATATTTGCAATCTGGTTCAGTACATGATTCTGATTGATTTGATACAATACACTCTATTCACTATACATCTCTAAATATTCACTATATATCTCTAATATACACTATACATCTCTAATATACACTATGCATCTCTAATATACACTATACATCTCTAATATACACTATAAATCTCTAATATACACTATGCATCTCTAATATACACTATGCATCTCTAATATACACTATACATCTGTAATATACATTATACATCTCTAATATTCACTATGCATCTCTAATATACACTATACATCTGTAATATACACCATGCATCTCTAATATACACTATACATCTCTAATATACACTGTACATCTCTAATATACACTATACATCTCTAATATACACTATACATCTCTAATATACACTATACATCTCTAATATACACTATACATCTCTAATATGCACTATACATCTCTAATATACACTATACATCTCTAATATACACTATACATCTCTAATATACATTATACATCTCTAATATTCACTATGCATCTCTAATATACATTATACATCTCTAATATACATTATACATCTCTAATATTCACTATGCATCTCTAATATACACTATACATCTGTAATATACACCATGCATCTCTAATATACACTATACATCTCTAATATACACTGTACATCTCTAATATACACTATACATCTCTAATATACACTATACATCTCTAATATACACTATACATCTCTAATATACACTATACATCTCTAATATGCACTATACATCTCTAATATACACTATACATCTCTAATATACACTATACATCTCTAATATACATTATACATCTCTAATATTCACTATGCATCTCTAATATACACTATACATCTGTAATATACACCATGCATCTCTAATATACACTATACATCTCTAATATACACTGTACATCTCTAATATACACTATACATCTCTAATATACACTATACATCTCTAATATACACTATACATCTCTAATATACACTATACATCTCTAATATGCACTATACATCTCTAATATACACTATACATCTCTAATATACACTATACATCTCTAATATACATTATACATCTCTAATATTCACTATGCATCTCTAATATACACTATACATCTGTAATATACACCATGCATCTCTAATATTCACTATACATCTCTAATATACACTATACATCTCTAATATACACTATACATCTCTAATATACACTATACATCTTTAATATACACTATCCATCTCTAATATACACTATACATCTCTAATATACACTATCCATCTCTAATATACACTATAGATCTCTAATATACACTATATATCTCTAATATACACTATACATCTCTAATATACACTATACATCTCTAATATACACTATACATCTTTAATATACACTATGCATCTCTAATATACACTATACATCTCTAATATTCTCTATACATCTCTAATATACACTATACATCTCTAATATACACTATACATCTTTAATATACACTATACATCTCTAATATACACTATACATCTCTAATATACACTATACATCTCTAATATACATTATACATCTCTAATATTCACTATGCATCTCTAATATACACTATACATCTGTAATATACACCATGCATCTCTAATATTCACTATACATCTCTAATATACACTATACATCTCTAATATACACTATACATCTCTAATATACACTATACATCTTTAATATACACTATCCATCTCTAATATACACTATACATCTCTAATATACACTATACATTTCTAATATACACTATACATCTCTAATATACACTATACATCTCTAATATACACTATACATCTCTAATATACACTATACATCTCTAATATACACTATACATCTCTAATATTCACTATGCATCTCTAATATACACTATACATCTCTAATGTACACTATACATCTCTAATATTCACTATGCATCTCTAATATACACTATACATCTCTAATATTCACTATGCATCTCTAATATACACTATACATCTCTAATATACACCATACATCTCTAATATACACTATACATCTCTAATATACACTATACATCTCTAATATACACTATACATCTCTAATATTCACTATGCATCTCTAATATACACTATACATCTCTAATATACACTATACATCTCTAATATACATTATACATCTCTAATATTCACTATGCATCTCTAATATACACTATACATCTCTAATATACATTATACATCTCTAATATTCACTATGCATCTCTAATATACACTATACATCTCTAATATTCACTATGCATCTCTAATATACACTATACATCTCTAATATACACTATACATCTCTAATATACATTATACATCTCTAATATTCACTATGCATCTCTAATATACACTATACATCTCTAATATACATTATACATCTCTAATATTCACTATGCATCTCTAATATACACTATACATCTCTAATATTCACTATACATCTCTAATATACATTATACATCTCTAATATTCACTATGCATCTCTAATATACACTATACATCTCTAATATTCACTATACATCTCTAATATACACTATACATCTCTAATATACACTATACATCTCTAATATTCACTATGCATCTCTAATATACACTATACATCTCTAATATACACTATACATCTCTAATATACATTATACATCTCTAATATTCACTATGCATCTCTAATATACACTATACATCTCTAATATACATTATACATCTCTAATATTCACTATGCATCTCTAATATACACTATACATCTCTAATATACACTATACATCTCTAAATATTGCATGTTGAGTTGCAGTAAAATAACTTTAAGGTTTGTCACTGGATAGTTTTAGTATTGCTCTGTTTGATTGGTCAGACTCGATTAAAGCTTCCCTTTAATTGGACAACTTATCATTAGTGACCCTAGTAATTACTTTGGTAGTTTGACAAACAATAGATTTAATAGTTATTCAGATCATATCAAATGAAGAGACATAACAATAGCGCAAGATAGCTGAACCCACAATAATTTTCGAGTTAATACATTTGGATTCATGTGGCGGCTCTTTGCAAACTCCAGCGATTTCCGTTAAGAAATGCGACTTCAGAAGTTTCTGTTTGATAGTTTATTCAGCTTCCCCTTGCCAGTGTTGATATGCTACACTCATTTTTATAATCTTCCCTTGCCAGTGTTGATATGCTACACTCCTTTTTACAATCTTCCCTTGCAGGGTTGATATGCTACACTCCTTTTTATAATCTTCCCTTGCCAGTGTTGATACGCTACACTCTTTTTTACAATCTTCCCTTGCAGTGTTGATATGCTACACTCTGTTTACAACCTTCCCTTGCAGTGTTGTTATGCTACACTCCTTTTTACAATCTTCCCTTGCAGTGTTGATATGCTACACTTCTTTTTACAATCTTCCCTTGCAGTGTTGATATGCTACACTCCTTTTTAAAACCTTACCAGTGTTGATATGCTACACTCTTTTTTACAACCTTCCCAGTGTTGATATGCTACACTCCTTTTTACAACCTTCCCATTGCCAAAAGATTTAACCTCAAATCATGGGCTTAAAAAATATAACATTAAAATCTGTCAACAGGCAGCTTCAATGTGCAAAAAGTGTAAAAATGCACCTAATTTTAAAAGCAAACACCAGAAGCAGTAGATTCTATGAATAATTCATAGCATATGGAATATGCATACTCACAGTTTCATCAGTTTCATAGTAATTACATCATAATTGGTGCTCTTTCTTTTTCCGCAACCGCCACAAGAATTTCTGGTTTTCCTCTGCTTCCTATCTAGGCTCTTATCAGTCGTGCGTGGCAATGATATCACCTGTCACTGGTTGTCAAATTTGCCGAAAAGAGATGATGTATGACCATTACCATAGTATATAAGGCGGGTGAGAGCTGGTGTTTGTCATTCAATTCATCTCTTTCAGCAGAGCAGTTCAGCAGTTGCCTCTCCACGTTCAGGTATTTCTTATCATTATCAGCTTGGACAAACTGTTATGAAAAGTTTTATACATTGTTTTGTGCTTCTGTAAATTATTTAAAAATTAAAAACTTAGTTTTTAAATAAATTACAAAAAAATTAAAAATACTAAAGCTTGGCGTCAAATTTTAATTCTAACTTAACTCTACTAAAATGAACTCAGCAAAATACTAACACTATTTGTTAACATTTTGGTCTGATTAACATAATCAATCTGATTACAAACTAGTTTAAATAGTTTAAGAAGCTCACATTGCCACCAATTTTTGGTTTTTTTATAGTTGATGTCAGTTTTGCTTCTTTGCCTCAAAGGATTTTATCAAATACGAGCATTTAACTTGCCGATGCTCGGGATGTCTTTCATTTTCAATGCAAATTATTTCACGACAACAATTCATGAACCTGTTCCCTGAGAACAATTGTCCTTAATAAACACAGAGACAGATCGTTGAGCTTTTAATCAGATAAATCATGGAACTTTTATACAAAAAATAAAAGTTCTAGCACTTTGGTTAAATATCTAAAAAAAATACCTCTGTCGTCTCTCTATCCTATCTTGCTGTAAACATGCATTTATATAAAATATTGTTTGCCTGTTGCTTTAATTTTCTAAATCATTCAAATTCAAGTAGGGTAAGGTTAAGGCTATTTCTGTGAAACTATTTAAAAAATAACTTTGACAAAATAGTATTTTTTCTAAAATAACTTTGGAAAGCTTATGACTGGACAAGCAGCTGCTATTGGCTGAAATCATTACAGTTTAGACCTGCAAGCAATGTTGGAGTCGTCTTTCACTGAAACCTTTAAGGTATAAGCTTACAATGATAGAGAGAAAAAATTCACTAATTCGATTGCTCCCAATCTTGTTTTATACCAGTTAAATTTATGTCGTTTTTTTATTGGTAAAAACTGCTTAGCATTTTACACTGCGCATGGTTATATATCCCTGTACTCAGTCGTTGTGATTTTATATACTTTTAGAATGTCTACAATTACTACTTTCTCTCTACTGGCAATGGTCATAGCTCTTGCATCAGCAAGCTATCCTACTCCAGCCCACCCTCCTTACTCTCAACAAAGTTCTGGATCTTATCGACAGCAACACCGAGGAAACTCGGTCTACTACCCACCATCTCCTGGACACACTGTTGGTAAGACCTCATTAATGCGTTGTGTCATGACATGAGCAAAATTGAGATGAAAACTTGAGTAAATGTGAAAAAGAGGCTGAGAATGATAAAAAATATATTTTGTTTAAAAATGCAGTAGAGCCAATGTTCAGGAACATAAAAGCTTGTCACTGGCTGTCATATTTTAGTTGGCAAGTGTAGACAGTACTTGATATCGCTGCAAAATGTGTCACCGCTTTAATATTTTAGTTGAATAGTCCATTGAAATACCACACTTGCTGTCATGTGTCAGCTGATGAGGGCACTTGCTTTCGTTTTTTAGTTGAGATATGCACCTACTTTAAATTTATGTTGAGTGCACCTAATATCATATATTAGTTGAAGAGGGCACCTGCTAGCATATATTAGTTGATGATAGCACCTGTTCCATATACCGTAGTAGCTGATGAGGGCACCTGCTATTGTGTATCAGTAGATGAAGGCACCTGCTATCATATAGCAGTGAATGAGGGCATCTGCTATGATATATCAATTGATGAGGGCACATGCTATTATATATTAGTTGAAGCAAGCACCTCCTATCATATATCAGTTGATGAGGGCACATGCTATTATATATTAGTTGAAGCAAGCACCTCCTATCATATATCAGTTGATGAGGGCACATGCTATTATATATTAGTTGAAGCAAGCACCTCCTATCATATATCAGTTAATAAGAGCACCTGATGACATGTTTCAGTTGATGAGTGCACCTGCCATGAGAAAGGTAACTACTACTCTCCTGTATCAAGTGATAACTGCAGAAGTTTTACACAGCGAACAGCATACCTACCAGCAGTAACACAGAATTGCCCCCATGGACTTCAATTTGATGTACAAAAGTGTGTGTGCAACTACGCAGCATCTACTCGATGTCCAGCATACTGTCCAGTACACACACAATATCAGCCTGCAACTACTCACGGTAAGCCTTCTAAAAACTAGCAAAAGTTCTTTGAACTAATTCTCTTAAATTTTATATAAAGTTTTAACTTATTATTTTAACTTTAGACTTGTAACTGTAAGAGCCGACCACAGTAAAAGCCTTGAAACCTACATACTGGTACTTATGTAACAAGTAATGTCTATACCAGGCGGGTAATTACAAGGTGGTAAGCAGAGTTGTT
Organism: Watersipora subatra; assembly: GCF_963576615.1. Taxonomy (NCBI): domain Eukaryota; kingdom Metazoa; phylum Bryozoa; class Gymnolaemata; order Cheilostomatida; family Watersiporidae; genus Watersipora; species Watersipora subatra. The sequence continues at coordinate 38,075,533 of NC_088715.1, forward strand.
AAATATAGTCAATCTTATAATCGAATGACCTTGAGGTTAATATGTATACATGTAGATATGAATTCACTAAAATTTTGTCTGTTACGATCATGAGATACAATATTTCGATCAGCATGTAATTTCAGTGAGATAAATTAACCTTATTAGACTGTTCCCCTGCCTGAATCTATGTTACTATTCTCATGCTAGTGCCATGAAATGCTAGACTAAAATATATAATTTTATGCTGTACAGGAACCTGCAGAGCGTATGGCAGCATCTACGCCATCGTCCCAGGTACCCAATGCAGCCAGTTCACTCAGGCTACTGCTACACTTTCACCTCAGAGGCACTACTGTTCGCCCGGGCTAAAGTTTGACCTGACTACCTGTGTCTGTAACTATGCCAAGAAAGTCAACTGTGTCTACTAGAAAACTGTGTTTTGACAAAGGAGGATAATTCTGCTTTCACTCGCTTTTGGTTGAATAAGTTTTGATGTTAGCCATTTACTCAACAAATGGAGGACAATTTATTTTCACTAGTTTCGTAGTTAGTTGTTGATGTTATTATTCTTGGTTTTGTTTCTAATCGTTTGGTAAATAAAATACATCTATAAATACCAGCGTCTGTTCAGTTCCAACGATATGGTTTTAGGAATAAAATACCTGCGTTGTACTAGATTTGTTCTTGGAACCTCTAGTTGTTTAGGCATCGAGCTTACTCATTAGACTACACTTTCAGCATAGCAACAAATAATAGTGAAGATACTCAGTACATTGATTGAAATACGCATAATAACACCGTGTCAGACATAATGGTTACCAGCTGAATGCCCAGCATTGCACGGGTAATGAAACCAGCTTATAAACAGTTGTAGGTAATGTAGTCTAAAATTAATGTAGTAGGTAAGGTAAGGTAATGTTGATAAGCTGTTTTTATTACCTGTGCACCACAGGGCATTTAACTAATTCATATAATACCAGACACAGCATTGTTTGTGTTTGCATTATTATTCAAATATCTTCGAAGTTGTTTGTTCACAAAAAGAGGACAACCGTGGCTATTTTTGTAAACATTCCAGAGTGTTACTATTTAATTCTGTTTATTTAAAATAGCAAAAGACGTTAGAGTCAAATATTATTATATAAGTTATTTACTCTCAGATCTTTGGGCATTTTACTATACAGAGTGGTAATCCATGTTCATGGCTTCTTTAGCATTTTCCATCATTAATTTATTTTCTGATTCAACTTCTGTCTTGTTATTATCAATAATTTAAAGGTTTTATTATGTCTGGCTGACATAAAAAATTACTTTGAGCTCTTAAATGATGAAAGCTTTAGCAAGATAAAAAGACACATGCCGGTGAATGATATTGTTCACAGAACATAGAGCAGATTTATACTGTTGTCTGGCGAAGACAACAGTATAAATCTGTTTTCTAGCCTTATGACTAGCGTAACTTCTTATGAATAGCATAATACCATCATTAGCTTTGATTTAAACTCTTTCAAGCTCAAAGCTAATAAAACAAACATGTTTTAAAAGGTCAATATGTAGTAGCGCACTGATGTCCAGCACCTCAGGTTGAGTAAGTTAGTACTCTGTGTTTTATCCTCTGAAGTCCAAGTTTACTCTTTGGTTAGAAGCATTTAGAAAAGGGTTCCTTTGGTTTATCTGATGACTTTTATTGACTTACAAATGTGCAGATGAGAGTTGATTACCTTTGTTAGGTACCATCAGAATGCGGGTGGTAACGATATAGAATAGACATATATTGAGTATATATGTATAATGTTACATGTAGTGTAGGGAATCAAGAAACCACTGTATCTGTGCAGCTAGTAGTTAGACCAGCATGGAGCTGTTATAGATGAACATAAACTAGTGAGTTGTGAACTAAACTAGTGAGTTGTGAACTAAACTAGTGAGGAGCCAACATATGTATACGAGTTGCACCTCAAACTAAATATGACTTGGCAGTATATGATGTGATAACTTCTCAGTTGAGGAGTTGTCTTCACATATTAACAGAGTCACCTTCTACCTTACTGTGTATGGAGAACTGTACTTTTAAATATTCAGCTGCAACAAAGTTATGGATTACGCAATTTATTCTTTACTCTGACTCGCTATATCCTTGTCACGTTTGTATATCACTACAGTATATAGTCACGTTTGTATATCACTACAGTATACTGTCACGTTTATATATCACTACAGTACATGTATATGGTCATGTTTATATACTACTACGGTATATAGTCATGTTTGTATATTATTACAGCATATAATCATGTTTGTATATTACTAAGGTATATGGTCATGTTTGTATATCACTACAGTATATGTTTA